>NW_022195271.1:815811-847036 GCF_008641045.1 Pistacia vera
GGGGGGGGGGGGGTGAAAGCTGAATCTTTTCCTTGTTGGTTGTTACTTCTGATGTGATCACTTTGAGCAGAAGTGATCAGACACTAAGATGAACTGTTTTTCTGTTTTGTTTGTTTATTTGAATTGTGATCTAATCAGTCTTTGTTTCTTGTGTTTGAATATGTTTATGAACTGATTTTTTATTATTAGTTCTGATGGAGCTTTTTCTTGTGTTTTGTGTAGAGATTTGAACTTTTATGTTTGTTGATTTTCTAAGTTTGTTTATAAACTGCATTTGCTAATGTTGTTATTTGTTGATGTTGTTTCGGTTATGTGCAGTGAACCAATCAATCATTATTTTATGCTTAGTTGGTTTGTGATCCAATTTCATATTGCTAGATTGTGATGTAAGCTAAACTAACCCTCTTTTTTTATACTCATTTGATTGTAACTTGGTTTGGTTACTCAGGGGGAGTATACTAATTGAGGGGGAGTTATTTAGTTCAAGTTTTGATCTTGCAAAATTGTTTTAATTATGTAAAAAATAGTTTTGCTTGTTGTCTTTGTTTCATACTTATCTCCATGCCTTGACGTTTATGCCTCTAATGAGTTAGACAAGTATGTGAATGAAAAGATTGTGCTTTGTTCATAAGTTTGACAAAGGGGGAGATTTTAAGTTATTTTGTCAACTTATGATTCATGTAACACTAGTCATTGTATGAACACTTCACTTTGATTATTGCACAATCATTTTGTTTAATTTCCAGTATGGCCACCTTATGTTTAAGGTGACCACATTCTCTTATGTTGGTATCTGCTATATTAGGTGAGCACCTTTGAGTTAGAGTGATCACAATGTATCTAGCAGATTTATTTGGGTAACACATGTTATGCTTCTAGAATGCATTAGATGTTTGAGAGAAGCTCAATACTGACCGAGTTGGTTGTGTGTTTTTGTAAGCTCACTATGGTTGTACGTTGTTTAACCAAAGGGTAGAGATTGAAGCATTGCAAAACAGGGGTGTTTTTGCAACTGAGGCTTAATCTCTGACTTTGTAATTGAACTGTAAAGTAAACCTAGTGGATTAGCTTCATTCTGGACATGGTCCCATGGATGTAGGCATTTTGCCAAACCATGTAAAAATCTTGTGTGTTTTACTTTGGTTTATTTTTATTGCTTTATGTTTATGTTTATTGAACTCTTAAAATCAACATAGCAACCATTGTTGCTTAAGTTTTAATTCACTTGGTAAATTTAAAACTTTCAATTGGTATCAAAGCAATTGAAAGTTTTAAATTTACCACCTTAAGTCATGTTTATGATAAGAAGTGATAATGGGAAAGAGTTTGAAAATTCTAATTTTTCTAACTTCTGTGATATGTAGGGCATTTGGCATGAATTTTCTACCCCTAAGACACCACAACAAAATGGTGTTGTGGAAAGAAAGAACTGAGTCCTTCAAGAGATGGCAAGAGTAATGTTAAATGTAAATAAGTTGCCTCCAAGACTTTAGGCCAAGGCAACCAACACTACATGCCACATCTGAAATAGAATTTTCTTAAAGAAAGGTACATCTTAAACTCCAAATGAGTTGTGGAAAGGGAAGAAGCCAAATGTCTCTATTTTCATGTTTTTTGTTGCAAGTGATATGTCTTGAATGATAGAGATCATCTAGGGAAGTTTGATGCTAAGAGTGATGAAGGAATCTTCTTCTAGTATTCATCTAATAGTAAGGCATTTAGAGTTTTCAACATACGAACATATCGTATCATTGAATCTTTTAATGTGGTGTTTTCTGATTGAGAAGATTACTCACAATCTTCATAGGATGATGAAAATGATGATACGTTTGCTCTTGTTGAGGTGACCACTGATTGTGGTGAAGTGACCACCGTGACTCCTTCTAGAACAAATTCCAAAGATGAAGTGACCACCCCAGAACCTGAAGTGAACACCATAATTTCAACATGGATTTGCTTCTCAAATAGAAGGAATTGACTTGGTTGTTGATTTATCAGACGAAATCACTCAAAGAAAGACTCCCACCAGGAAAGAACCACCCTCATGGATTAAGAAAGCACATCCACCTTCAAATGTGATTGGAAATCTCAATGAGGTAATGGTTACAAGAGGAAAAATGATGAATAAAATTAACACTTTGTGTTATGTTTCTTTTGTAGAACTCAAAAATGCTAATTGTGCTAGGAGCATTGATGACAAAAAAAGCTCTTCAGAAGAATGTTCTTACCTTGGAAACAACATGGTAACTTGGTACAATAAGAAATAGAACTCCATCTCTCTCTTAACAGCCAAGGCAGAATACATTGCTACAGGGAGCTGCTTTACACAGGTTTTATGGATTAAACAAATGTTGAGTGACTGTGGTTTTGATCAAGAATGTGTTACTATTTTCTGTGCTAATATAAGTGCAATTAACATTTCAAAGAATCCAGTTCAACACTCTAGATCTAAGCACATTGATATTAGGCATCATTTTATTAGAGACTTTGTTGAAGATAAGGTGATCACCCTAGCTCATGTGAACACTGAATCTCAACTTGCTGATTTATTTACAAAGGCTCTAGACTTTCAAACTTTTGTGAATTTGAGAAAGTCTGTTTAGCTAACTCAACTTGAGTAGAATTTTTCTTTTAAATAAGTCATGAGAGCATTTTTTCTTTGTGTTTAAAAATTCAAGTCTATATGATCTGTGTTGAGTCATAAAAGAATTGATTCTCTCTTTGAAATATGTGTGGTAAGTGATGTGTCCACCTTGATTTTCACCTCAAGAAGTATAACAACTTTCTTTCATTTTTGAGTGCTTAGTGCATATTTCTTACCACCATGTGAAAGAGCTACCTTGTGTGTAGTATGAAAGTCAAACTTGAGTAATTTTCTAGGATATAGAGACCCCTGTGTCCTTGGAAAATCTACCATGTAAAGTGCTACCTACTTGCAAGTGTGAAAGCTACACTTGGATACCTCTTNTGAAAAAAACCAATTCAACTAAACAAATGAAAATAAAGACAACAACACAGGTGTTCCGGTGCTCATTCTTCGCCTCCCTCGCCTTCCTCTTCTTCCTCTTCTGATTCGGAGCCCATCCACTCATCTGAATCCCAGTCGGCCCATTGGAATCCTGAAGTGTCAACGTTGAGCTTGTTAAAACTACTCTTCTACATCTCATACATCATGTGGGTCTGCTCAACCAACCAATCCTAACGTTTTGTCATCCGTTTCATCAAACCCATCATCTGCTGCATCATCTCCTTCTGTGTAGCTGTGCAGCTGGAAGATGCAACAGGGCCTTGTGTGGTTCTCTGTCGTTTTGTTCCTGCCCTTGGTTGATCAGCTTCTGGACGTTCAAGATGCTTCTGAAAATAATCTGAATCGAGGATAGGAGCAGCATGAATACGTTGCTCATCATCTCCTACCTTGGCTCCAGCTTTAATGCACAAGGTTGTGATGAGATGTGGGAAAGAATAACTTGATCGCCCTGGTTTGGTGGCATGATGAATGTTGTTAAAGATAATTCTTCCCACATCGATACTCTTTCTTGTGGCAATGGAATAAAGCAGTAATGTTTTTTCGTAAGTTACTGTGCTATAGTGCGTTTCCGGCATCAACTTCGCACAAACAAAATACTGCCACACTCGAGCAACCGGTGTCAAAGAAGTTCCCTTAATGGTCTTTTTTTGTTTCTTCGACACTGACCAAGTTGCATCCGGTTTTATAATGACCGGAGGAATGATACTATCCTCAAACTGTGTCCCCTTAAACCTTCCGTACTCATCCTGATCAAATCCAGGCAGGTTGTAAAACTTATTGATCTCATCTGCTGTAAACGGCACGTTAACCCCTCTCACAAATGAAAAACCCTCCTCACAATCCGGGAGATTGGCATAAAACTCCCTTACTAGCAGCTCTACAGCCGGTTGTGCAGGAGCACTCATGAACAGTTCCCATCGTCTCCCTCGACTCCAATCCAATGCCTGACTCGTGGTCAATCCGCGCTCAGGAATAAAGCCCTTATCTCTTCTTTGGATAACACCCCTTGATATCGTTTCTGGGCCTTTTCATTCACAAAGCGGCTGTCCACTTTCTTTCCTTTCCCCTTTCCTTTGTATGGAACCTTAACCTTGGGTGCCATTTTCTACATTCAATTCACAGCGCAACCCAAAAATTCAAGCCTAGGTTCCAATTCAAACCTAAAAAAGAGAATTGAAAACACTTCCAAAAATTTGCAATCAGACCCCAAACTATGATTTCTCCAAAATCAACAACACACTCCAAAACTCAACACCCACACTCCTCAAAATCACAACATGCACAATAAACCCTTCTTCAACAAAATCCAACTCACAANCATTTTTTTTTTTTTTTGAACTTTTAAAGTTTCTTATATTGATGTTCAGTTTATAAATTGTAGTATCTTTGTTATTTTGAAATTGCATTTCTTATTATTGTTATGGCTAATGATTGTTCTTTCATGTGCAGAGAACAAAATTTCTTTGTGATCTTTACTAACCCTCATTTGTGTTTATTGATTATCATTTCAATTTTGACTTGGTTAGTTACTTAGGGGGAGTATACTAATTGAGGGGGAGTAAATTTGTTTGTCTTGTTTATATCTCTGTTTTAATTGTTTATACCTTTTAATGAGATATTGTTGTTTGTTGTTTCTTAATCTGTCTCATTTTGAATGATTGATGATTTTTGAGATGGGTTCATGTTTGAAAGAATTGTGCTTTGTTCATAAGTTTGACAAAGGGGGAGTGATAAGTTGCATAAATTAAGTGTTTTTAGGTTTGTTTTTATAGTCGTTTAGTTAATTTCTCATTTGTTTCCTTTGTTTTGATCTTATATTTGTTAAGTTTGAGATGTGAATGGTCAGCTATTGATTGGGAAAATTTTTGTGATTTTCAGGCGTTAATTGAGTAGATTGGAGCATTGGAATGAAATTGAGATTCAAAGCTTGAAGAAATTAAGATTAGCTGACAATTTTGAAGGCCATGGCCTTATCTTGGTGGTTCACCACGGCCATGGTGGTGGAATGAGGATAAAATATCGAGGACAGGAAGCACCATGGCCTAGGTTGCGGTGACGTACATTTGGACACAGCCAAGTCCATGTCAGACACTTTTAGGGTTTTTTTTTCTTTCCTTGTTTGTTTAGGACTCTTTTGGGTATTTAAGTGTGATTAAGATTACTTCTTGGGAGGCGAATTTTGCCTATTCTTGGAGAGAGATTATTGTGTAACAAAAGAAAAAAGAGAATCAAGAACAAAATTCATCACAGAGTTTGTCTTTACTTTTTCAATATGATTTATTTCTTGAATTCTACTCTTATTTCTTTTATTGTGAACTAATTTTCTCAGGTTAAGACTAGGGTTAGTCTATTTATGGATCTGTGATCAATCTTTTACTCTATGGTCAGTGAATTATTTTTCTAATGATGAGTTTATATTATGTGCTTAATGCTATTAGGAACCTGATCAATTTCTGGTAGAATTGTTTTGTGTGATTGAAACCGAGAGGAGATATCACATGAGTGCTCTAGCAATATAGGCCATGGATTAATTGGATATAGAGATATATGAATTGATACATGCAATAGTCATAGGCAGGATTAACTTGTGTTGAAACCTAGAGGATTTCATAAAGCTTAGTGCCCATCTATTTCATTAAATCGATATAGAGATATCTAGGTTGTGAGATAGAAGTAAAATTAATATTGCTTGATAAAGAATATTGGTTAATGATGTGTGTTTCCTACAACATGCAAATGTAGCAAGTATACTAGTCGCACAAGTAATAGAGTGATGAGTGAGTATCGTTCCCACGAGGATTGTTGCTAAGCACTAAGTTTTCTACCGTTTTCAAGTTGAAGAAATCGAATTCTTTTGGATTAAAGGGAGCAATTTTAACTAAAACTAAAACAAAATTTTTCTAAAATAAAAGTAAACTATGAAAGCAAGATTTAAAAATATGGATAAAATCAATTCAAACAAACGGGTAGGGTTTTGACTTCATTTGGACTCTATGGGTTAAACCTAAAGAATTAAACTAAATTCATATTCACATGCATTGATTGTAAATCGAACTCTCTAAGGTGTCTAACATACCTTCTCAGGCTATGTTTTCCTACTCTTCCCTATTAACCTTCCGCACCCAACAAATTGAAAGTTAATAAATCTAAGCTCATTAAGCACAAGAATCCTAGATTGATTTCATTGGTTCTTGNATCTTACCAATATGAAGGATTATTCGCCACCAATTTACTCAGAATCAGCCCAGATTGAAAAGCCCCAAATTTCTTGAACTTGAAATTTTCGTGAAATTTTCGAAAAATTTGTTGTTGAAATGAGTTGTTTTGGTGTTTAGGAAGGTTAAGGAGTGAAAACTTTGGTTGGGAAAGCACTTGGGAGGCAAAGGATTGAAATTGGAAAATTTTTCTCTCAAATATATTTGAAAAACGCATGGAAAATGAAAAGCCAAAGCGAGTTTATATAGAAAACAGTCTTCGCCGCGACGAAGTTCTTCGTTTATGAACCCTAATTGGAAACCCAGGTTTCGCCTCGGCGAAGAACAAACTTCGCCGCGGCGAAGTTCTTCGTTCATGAACACGAATTTTAAACCCAGGTTTTGCCGCGGCGAAGCAAACTACTTCGCCTGGGCGAAAAAATACAGTGGCTAATAGCCGCGGTGAGAAAAAATCTTCTCCACAGCGAAATTTCCTTAGAAAAATTTCGTCCAACCTTCTTCGCCGCGGCGAAGACAAATTCTTCGTCGGGGCGATAAAATACAGTAGCTATCACAATTTTTCAGGTTACTTTGCCCCGGCGAAGAACAATCTTCGCCTCGGCAAAGCCTGGGACTTTTCAGAATTTAATTTTACTCAATGTGCTTCGCTGTGGCGAAGAATAATTCTTCGCCGCGGCGAAGTCTGAAGTATTTTTCCTTCCTTGCATTAGCTGAAAACTTCACCTGAAACACCCAAAAACACACAAATTAAAAAGAATCAAAAACATTCAACACACTGAAATAAAAATAGAAGAACAAAAATTTAAAACACTTGGGTTGCCTCCCAAGAAGCGCTTGGTTATAGTCAGTAAGCTCGACTCTCTCAATTTTTCACGTCGGAATGTCAAGCCGTATTGGGATGGATTTGCAACTCATCACCCTATTAATGTATGGCTTCAATCTTTGTCCATTGATTGTAAAAGTGCCTTTTTCTTCATGTGTAACTTCCACTGCTCTAGATGAGTGAATTCTTGTAATCGTGAATGGTCCGGACCATCTAGACTTAAGTTTTCCGGGGAATAGCCTAAGTCTAGAGTTGAACAACAGCACTTTTTGCCCCACTTCAAAATCCTTCTTCCTGATATGCTTGTCATGCTACCTTTTTGTCTTCTCCTTGTAAATTCGAGCATTCATATGCTTCGAGAGAGCATTCATCGAGTTTGTTCAAAGTCAGCATCCTTTCTCCCCAGCAGCAGCCCCAAATCATATTTAGCTTGACTGCCAGTATTTATGCTCGAGTTCCTAGTAATTGACATGCTTCCCAAACCATTCTAAATGGGGACATACCATCGGATTCTTGAATGCAGTTCGGTAGGCCCCAATGCATCATCCAATTTCTGTGACCAATCCTCCTGGATGCATTAACTATCTTTTCTAAAATGCCTTAAGCTTATTAGACAGTTCCACTTGCCCGCTCGTTTGGGATGGAAGGCGTTGCACTCTAGTGTCACTCCATACTTACCCAACAGTGCATCCAAATGCCTATTGCAAAAGTGGGAACCTCCATCACTAATATGCCCATGGTACCCCAAACCTTGAGAAAATATGCTTTCTCACAAACGTAATCACTACCCTGGCACATTGGTTGGCAATGCAACTGCTTCAACCCACTTTGACACGTAATCATCGTACCAATATATATGTATTCCCAAAAGAGTTTGGGAAGGGCCCATGAAATCAATCTCCAACCATCAAAAAGCTCAACCACCAGGATGTTGTCAACAGCATCTCGTCTCTTTTTGAAAATTTACCTTTGTTGACACTAGCCGCCACTCCTGAATCATCCGGAATGAATCCTAAAGAGGGTTAGCAATAAAACCCGATTGTAAAAACTTGGCTGCTGTCCTAGTTCTCCAAAAGGCCACCTATTCCCTCTCGTGACAAATTTGTAAAATGCTTTTCACTCCTCCTCGGGACACATCTCCGTATTACTTGGTCAGCATAGTGTCTGTAAAGAAATGGTTTTCCCAAAGTAGTACTTCAAATCTGAGAAACTTTTTCTTTTATTGGAACGTCATACCACTTGGGAGCACCCTTGACGACAAATAATTTGCAAAGTCTGCATACCATGGTGCTTCATCCATTCACCAACTTCTCATCCGGAAAGGTTTCTCTAATGGGATTTCCTCCACATTTCTGAAGGGTCTCTCAATTCTCGATAAGTGATCTGCCACCACATTTTTCGACCTTTATTATGCGATTTCCAACTTAAACTCCTGAAGCAATAAGATCCATTTATGAGCCGAGGTTTTGCTTCTTGCTTTGCCAATATGTGCTAAGTGCTGAATGGTCCGTGTAGACGATACCTTTGCACCTAACAATACGAACAAAACTTGTCAAAAGCAAAAGTACAGCCAACAATTCTTTTTCAGTGGTGTGTAATTCAATTGTGCATCAATGAGTGTTTTGCTAGCATATTGAATACATGCAACATTTTGTTCTTCCGCTGTCCAACACTACCCTAAAGCAAAATCACTAGCATCACACATTAATCAAATGGTAGCCCCCAATCAAGAACTGCAATAATAGGTGCAGATACTAATAATTTTTTAGAGTTAGAAAGGCAGGCATTCATCATTAAAGTAAAAAAAAAAAACATCTTTATTCAACAAATTGCACAAGGGTTAGAAATCTTAGAAAAATCCTTGATGAAGCGTCTGTAAAACCCCGTATGCCCAAGAAACTTCGGACCGCTTTGACATTCGTTGGTGGTGGACATTCTTAATCACTTCTATCTTTGCTCGATCAACTTCTATTCCGTCCTTTGAAATCCTATGACCGAGCACTATTCCCTCATGGACCATGAAAGACACTTCTCCAATTGAGCACCAGGTTCGTTTCCTTACATCGCTGCAAAACAAGAGAAAGATTAGTTAGACAACTATCGAAAGACGAGCCAAAAACTGAGAAGTCATCCATGAAGACTTCTATGAACCGTTCCCCCTATCTCCAAAGATCGACATCATGCATCTCTGGAATGTGCTGGTGCATGCATAACCCAAAAGGCATCCTCGGTAAGCAAAGGTGCCATAGGGGCAAGTAAAGGTCGTTTTCTCTTGATCCTCAGGAGCTATTGCAATCTGGTTGTATCTGAATACCCATCCAGGAAACAGTAATAGGCATGTCCTACCAACCTCTCCAACATCTTATCAATGAAAGGTAGTGGAAAATGATCTTCCTTGTCGTCTCATTCAATTTCGGTAATCAATGCACACTCTCAGCCGTCACCGTCCTAGTTGGTATCAATTCATTACTTCATCCTTACTACCGTGATACCTCCCTTCTTCGGGACCACTTGTACCGGGCTCACCATGGACTGTCGGAAATAGGATAGATAATCCCGCATCTAAGAGTTTCACCACCTCCTTTCTCACCACTTCCTCCGAAGGATTCAATCTCGTTGTGGTTGCACCTTAGGTTAATACATCCTCATGAGTATCTTATGCATGCAAAATCATGGCGAGATGCCTCTAATGTCCGAAATCGTCCATCCAATTGATGTCTATGTTCCTCAACACCCTAATCAAACCGTTCTTCCTACATTTACCAATCTTGAACTAATGATCACTGGGAAGGTTGAGTCCCCAAGATATAAATATTGAGGTGGGAAGGTAAAGGTTTCAACTCAAGCTTTGCAGCGCTTCATTTTTTTCCTTTTCCTTTTCTTTTTCGAAATCAAACTCCTCAAATTCTAAATCCTGACTCTATCAATCGGTTGAAGTGCTTTAACAACCTAGCACATTCATTACTCGCCGAATCATCACCTTATGTTTTGGATTGGCTTATACGATTCTAGAGGTAATTATGGGGTGTTTTCTTCAATGGATTCCACAACCAATCTATCCACCACATTGACACTAAAACCATGAATCGTTTCGGATGGAAACTTCATCGCCTCAAAGACATTGAAAGTTATTGTTTCATCTTGAACTCTAACAGTAACTTTCCTTCCTGCACACTATTAGTGCTCTCCCCGTGGCAAGAATGGTCGGCCAAAATGAAAGGAATTTCCTTATCCTCTTTCATATCCAGAACCACAAAATTAGCTGGAAAAATTTTTATCCACTTCACTAACACACTCCACTATCCCCTCGGTGTTTATGGACTATCCACTAGTTACAACGACATGGTCATTGGCTTCACTTCACCATTCCCAATCTCCTGAAAACAGAAAAAGGATTAAATTAATACTAGCACCTAAATCACATAAAACCCGATCAAACATAATATCTCCTATGTATACAAGGAATAGTAAAACTCCCTGGATCTTTGAGCTTTGGGGGAACTTCTTCTGAGAATGGCAATACACTCCTCCGTAAGCATCACCGTTTCCTCATCTTCTACTCTCTTTTGTTCGAAAGGATTTCCTTAAGGAACTTCGCATAGCTCGGCATCTGCTGCAATGCATCTGCAAAAGAATGTTAATGTGCAATTTTTTAAAAATTTCAATAAATTTTAAAATTTGCTTATCCTGATTTTCTCTCAGTCTCTAAGGAAAAGGTACGGGTGGAGTGTGATGTGCCAACTCTGGTGGTATGCGGGAATGACAATTTCTCCTTCCTCTTTTACCTTTCATCATTCTTCTTGTTCTCTTCTCAAACCGCTTAGTTTTTCATCAACTACAATCTCTTCACAACTTCCTCTCAGATTCTTCCTTTTCAGTTTCTTCTTCCAGCTTGTTCAACCTCTTCCAAAACTATCCCACTCCTCAAAATTATGGCATTTGCACTCACGGGGTTAGTGACTGTATGCTTGGTAGGAACCCTACGATCTCTCATTAAGCTTCGGCCAATTGGCCCATCTGTACCTCAAGATTCGAATATAAGCCCCTTGATTTCTAAAATTCGTCCTCGTCTCATTCATAAATCCCGTGGTTCCTGCATAATTTCCCGAATGTTTCCAACTTTGTCACTCTTGGATCTCCCGGTTGATTATTCACCCGGTTGGTTTATCAGCACTGTCCTTTGGTTCCATTGATTATTTGCTGGTTCTGATTGCCCAAGCCAGATTTGGATGATTTCTCCACCCCGGATTGTAGTGTTGGAATAAGGGTGTTTGGTTGCCTCTGATTTCCTGCCAAGTAGTTCACTTGCTCCGTTGATGAAGACGACGAAGCAAATGATTCCCCACTGACACTCGCTGCTCACATGGTTCCCTGCACAAAAATCACAGTTAGTTGAGGTGCTTGAATAGAGTTTACCTACATACTTCCACATGCTTCTGAAGTGTCGTGAGTGGGCTGAGATGGCTGTGAAAGCACAACTTCATGAAGACCCGCAGATTTTCTTGGTATTGCTCTTATCATTGGTCTTTGATAGTTGTTGCTTGCTAAAACCTCAAGCAACCATAAGCCTTCTGGTGTCTTATTCTGCAAGGCTCCTCTCGATGCTGCATCCACCATGGTTTGCACGTTACCCATCAGTCCATTGTAGAATGTTTGGACTGAAGCCAAACTGGCAACCCATGGTGTGGACATTTCCTTATCAATCCTTGTACCTCTCTCAAGCCTCCTACAATGACTCGGATTCATCTTGAGAAATGATGTGATATCATTTCTCAGTTTTGCTGGAGGAAAGAACTTAGGCAGGAACTTCTATGCTAGATCATTCCCTGTTGTGATAATTCTGATGGTAGTGCCATTAACCACCCCTTAGCTTTATCCCTAATGAGAATGGGAAAACCTCAACTAAGGCGTCATCTGACACTCCGTTCGACTTGAAGGTGTCACAAATTTCCAAGAAGTTCGCAAAATGCTGATTCGGATGTTCTTCAAATCACCATAAACCTTACCGACTACTGGATCATCGAATGATTTCCAGCTTAATCTCAAAGTTGTTGGCTTGCATCGTGGGCCTAGTAATACTCGACACATGCCATTAACATGGGAACTGAGAATTCCCTTAGTGTCCTGTTTTATGGTTGCCATTTCAACAACTATTTCTTTGATTCAACCACTATATCCTCTCTTTCCTTTTTCTTCTCTCTCTGTTAATTCGTCTGGCGGTTCTCTAATCTCAAGATCAACAGGAACCACTGGCAGGCATTTCGCTTCGCATAAACTGCACAGAATTAACGAAAGAAAGTGAGATCACAAACCAACTGAAAATTGAAAACAAAAATTAAAAGTTCAATCTAGCTGACTATAGAAAAACTCAATGTTAACTAAAACTCAATCCCCGGCAACGGCGCCAAAAACTTGATGCGTGTTTCCTACAACATGCAAAAGTAGCAAGTATACTAGTCGCACAAGTAATAGAGTGATGAGTGAGTATCGTTCCCACGAGGATTGTTGCAAACACTAAGTTTTCTACTATTTTCAAGTTGAAGCAACGAATTTTTTGATTAAAGGGAGCTTTAACTATAACTAAAACAAATTTTACTAAAATAAAGTAAACTATGAAAGCAAGATTTAAAAATAGGATAAATCAATTCAAACAAACAGGTAAGGTTTTGACTTCATTCGGACTCTATGGGTTAAACCTAAAGAATTAAACTAAATCATATTCACATGCATGATTGTAAATTGAACTCTCTAAGGTGTCCACATACCTCTCAGGCTTGTTTTCTACTTCTCCTATAACCTTCCGCACCCAACAATTGAAAGTTAATAAATCTAAGCTCATTGAGCACAAGAATCCTAGATTGATTTCATTGGTTCTTGAACTATCTCTAGCATCCAATAATACAATGGTGATTACCCATGAAGCTTAACATGAATTATCTCTCAATCTCATCATGTTCATCACATAAAAACAATAAATACGATAATCACTCAATCAAAGCAAAATCATATGAAATTAATAATCATCAACTCTTAACCCATTAGAATCCGAACTACATCAAAACCCTAACCCTAAAATAGGTTAGTTCATGGCTAAATCAATAACACAATTAAAAGAAACGAAAAATTCCAAGTTCAACATCATGGACACAAGAGAAAAGGAAAAGAATCTCCCCAATTGACGAATCCACTGGTTTCACCTCAAATCTTCACACTTTGTTTAATCCAAAATCACTCAAAAATAAATCTAAGAAAATGTAAAAACTGCTGTCTATCTCTCCACGAACGCCCTAAACAAAAAGACTAAGTATTTCTTTTTTACCTCGCCCAAAATCCTAAAACTTGGCCTAAAAACGAAACTGTGCGTTTTACAAAAACTGGGGAATGCAGACTTCGTCGCGGTGAAGAAGGAATCTCGCCGTAGCAACAAAGGAGCTGAATCTAGTGCGTGACTGGCTCATTTTGCCGCGGCGAAGAACAACCTTCGCCGCAACGAAGCTTCCTGAAGAATTCTGAAATTACAGAATTGCCCTCCGTTTGCTTCTGAGTCTAGAAACTCCAAATCTGTCTTTATTCACTCAAAATGTCCATTTTAACCTAAAACACAAAATGTAAGGAATTAAGTAGCAATTCAGGCAAAAATAAACTTAGAAGTATCTAAAATCCGGCCTAAAAGCTTAAATAAACTAGTATAATCCTTGGATTATCAGTTAACCTAGGAAATCTCATTGTTACATTAATTAAATAAATTCAAGTAAATTGAGGGGTGCAAAGAAGTTATAGATGAGCTCGAAGTCTTAGCCGTTTTCTCTCATTTAATTCTTAAGTTTAGTTTTACTGCAATTGTTCGTTTCTGATATTTCAGCTTTTAATATTTTTAGTTTTAAAGATCATCATTCTAAGTTTTGATTATCTAGATAAAGTTAAGACTAATTAACATTCAGTACTTGTTTACGCAATCCCTTGGGTACAATAACCTGTATTTGGTTACACTATATTACTTGAGACTAGTTCACTTGCTAGTAGTTGTTTCAAACGACACAATAGGGAGATTGTAATTTATTTGTCAACTTATGAATCTAAAGTGGTAACTCTCAATCCTGTTATGAACACCTCACCTTATCTTAGCATAATCATTTTGTTTAATTTCCAGTATGACCACCTCATGTTTAAAGTGACCACCTTCTCTTATGTTGGTTATCTACTATATCGGGTGAGCACCTCTGAGTCAGAGTAATCACAATGTATCTAGCAGATTATTTTTGGGGTAACACGTGTTATGCTTCTAGAATGCATGAGCTGTTTTATTCTCTTATGAGATATTTGTGTGGTCCATAACACTTGTCAAATTTATATTCAATGTGCTGGAAAGTTTTATTCTCTTTGATAAGTGGCATCTTGATATTGGAATAAACTTTTATAAAGTGAATTCAATAAAGTTATTCTTTGCCACCTGTCATTGCATTGACTGGCTGTTTTTTTATATAAACTCTTCCCCAATGCAATTTTTGTTAAGCCTGATATTTCTCTAAAAAGTACATTGAAAATTCTCTGAATTTTTACTTTGTTTTTGTTAGGTTTCTATGCTTAGGTAAAGCTTAAAAATACCTTCTTTCAAGTACCTAAAATGGGCCCTTGCTCTCTACCGTTTGTTCATTGTTGATGAGTGAAGCTTGTTGAGCTTCTTCAACCGAAGTACATCTTCGTTTTTCTACCCTGAGAGGAGCTCAATGTTGACTAGTTGGTTGGGTGTTTTTGTAGCTAGTTATGATTGTACGTTGTTTAACCAAAGGGTAGATATTGAAGTGTTGCAAAATAGGGGTGTTTTGGCAATTGAGACTTAATCTCTGACTTTGTAATTAAACTGTAAAGTAAACCTAGAAGATTAACTTCATTCTGGACTTGGTCCCATGGATGTAGGCATTTTGCCAAACCATGTAAAAATCTTTTTTTGTTTTACTTTGTTTCATGGTTGGTTCTTTTGCAATGATGAAGAATGAACACTAAAATAAACTTATCAACCCATTCCGCTTAAAGTTTAATTCACTTGGTAAAGGAATTAAAACTTTCATCAGTAAAACCAACTTAACTATTCTTAACTAATCCTTCAAACTGATGTGCTGAGCTGGAAGTTGGACTGGAGTTGACTGAAGCTGAGAATTATATCTTCAATAGTAGTTGTGAGATGTCAGTGCAATCGGACACTTGCGGTCACAAAAGATATTGTCGTAGTTTTTGAAAAGTTTTGCGGCAGCCTTAGCTGATTGTCTCACCAGGATGTTGATTGATCCCAGTTTTAACCAAAGTAAAGTTCCATATTTTTATTGGAGCTCGTAAAAGATTTGGTGTGGAATAGTTCCAAGATCAAAGACGTTACCCAGAATTGGCCAACCTGGAGGCCCTGGTGGTTGCGGTTTACCATTTCTTCTCAACAACAGAAGAATCAAATTAAGCTGCCGATAAGAAAAGAGTACTACACCAAACAACCAAATTGAATATAAACTCCATCTCCTTAATGCTTGTGATTTTGTTTTCTTATGCCTATATATACACCATTAGGTTGTGCATTCTTCTCATCCAGTGACGCTCTTCTTTGGAAAAACATATTCAAATAGATTTTGTTGTACTGGTAATTAGAGTGTAGCCATTAGTTCGATGAAATGACAATAATCACCTGCTCTTTTGGCAATTTAATTTGTCCCTATCCTCCGTTAATAAATTTGGAAATATGATATTTTAACCCTTCAACAAAAGTTTCAAAATAAATATTACACAAAACTTATCAAATTTTCACTTCCTAAGCTACGGATGGGCACGAGACCAGGCCGGGACGGGTTGAGGACCACATTCCCCGGCCCTGTCCTGACCCCCTAGGGGATTCCCCATCCTTGCTCCTCCCCGCCACGTATGTGGGGATTTTCCCCCACTCATTCCACGTATGATTTTGCAAATTGTTTTTGTTTTTGTTTTCTTTTTTAATGGTTACAAAACTTTATCATGTTAATTACTATCTATCAAAATAAAAAATACACACAAGATTGGTAACACTCTTTTGTCATAATCAAAGATGGTAAGCATAGATCAATTATTTTATTTAATTACTTGATAATTTGAAAGTTTAAATAATAAGAAATTATTATTATAATTAAAGATACATCATACATCAAGCCTTTGTAATTTGTAAGTTTGCAAACCATTGGATAAAAATAAAATTTTTAATATAATATTAAAATTTTAATTAAATATTATAGAGAATTTAGAAAAATATTTGATATTTTCATAAAATTAATAAAATTATTTTTTATTTTAACATAATTTACTTGATAAATTAATTAATTGATTCAGAAATCACTACCATCACTCCAACTAATAAAATTAGTCTGCTTGTTAAAGGAAAAAATCTCATCATCCTAACATTGATTAAGTTTAACATTATAATTAATTGATCAATTAATTAATTAAAAAGATAACTGAATTTGTGTAATTTAATATTTTTATTTGTGTGACGCAATTGTGTATATTCTTGTATTGGTTTGTAATAATTTAATTTAATTTATTTTTTGGGGGCAAGTGGCCCTTGAATAATAAGTTGGGACCTCAATTTAGTAGAGAATTTTGTGAAATCAACAAAATAATAATAGATCGATTTTATTATTTGACTCCCTCCTTAAATTATTTTTTCTATAAATTTAATAAAATATTGGTAAGGGGATCTATAATACTTTCTAAAAATATTTAGAAGGTATAATAAAAATAAATATCTAATTTTTATAAAATTAAACAATCTTTTAAGTGTTCATGTCCAACTTTCCATGAGTCATGACTCCATGTCACCATGTGCCCGACAAGATGTTTAGAATATTTTAGTATAAAATTAAATTAAATATTTGAAGTCTTATTAAAAAAAAAAAAAATAGTGATTTATCTCATGTAATATTATCAAAGAAAAAACATGCATGCAAGAATTAATTGTCACTAATAATAAGAGAATTCAATCATAACTTATACAAACATAAACACATCTTCTACCAAGTAGAAATTAAAGAAAACAATATTATGTATAACAAATTTACAATAAGAATTAAGAAATATAACAAAAAGAATAAAACATTAGTAAATGAATTAAGTTATCACCTATAAGAGTATAAGTTAATGTTAATCATACTATTTCATCATAAGTTACTTTTATTCCATAATTAAAATTTACAATAATAAATTTAAGATAACAACACAAATTTTGATACATGACTTAAAATCTTAATTCTTAAATCATGGGGTGCTAACTTTGTACAAAATCTAATAAAGGAAAAAAATATAAAATTTTTACTAAATGTACGTGGGGTCCTGCCCCTGAAAATTTCGAGGCATCCTTGCCCTGTTTGAGGCAGGGCAGGTTAAATGCCCACCCCTATTCCTAACCTAAATTTTATCAGTTTGGTTTTATGCACCATATAATGTCTTCAAAAGTTCTTTCAGTGCTCCCACAACGCTTCACCAAGTTTTTTCATTTACTGCCCTAGAAAAACTTCCCTAAATTTTCTCATTCACCACTCAAAACCAATCTCATAAATTTATTAAACCCTAAACACAAATTTATCAAATTTAAATTAAACACAAAATAACACAATTCTATTAAATCAAAACCAATTTGGAGTGCATGGCCTCAGGGTAGCCTCAAGAGCCTAAATTCAGTCTGTAGGCAACTAGGAGGAGACAATTGTGACATCCTTGTACCCATAGGAGGCCAAATCAAAGAAATAATAGAAATGATACTAGAGAAGTAGAATGGGGGATGTTGAGAATCAATCAATCTAATGAAGCTTCTTATACTGATGAAGCTATACAATAAGAGAAAGGCTAAGTTAAAGGCTATAAGTTACTTTTTGTGTGTGAAGTTGGAAGTTTCCTGTGATAAAGAGGTTATGTGGTGCTGATTCAGCTTTACTAAAACACACAAGTCAGCAGTGTTTTAGTGTAAGCGTATTAGTAAAGTTGTTTATTTAGGTGAAATCACAAGAAAGACCCGAGCTTCAAGTGTATACATTTGTATTTACGTCTTACTATTAATCAATTAAAAAGACTTTTAGAAATTTCCTCTTTTATTCTTCTCTCTTCTTCATTTCTCTTTATCTCTCTTTGCTAGAAATCAAATCTAAGGTAGCAGAGCCACAGGCCTAAGTTAATGGAAGATCAACTATATCATTTGCCTGGATTATCGATTCCTACAAATTCACGTTTGACAAGTTGAATGTCTTCGATTCTTTCTTCTTTTCCGAAAATTTCTATAAATTGACAGAAAAGAATTACAACAACTGAGGTTCATAGATTTTACTGATAAGTTGCATAATTTGAGTGTTTTTAAGGTTGTTTTGATGTTAGTTTAGTTAATTTCTCATTTGTTTTATTTGTTTTGGTGTTAGTTTTTATTAAGCTTGAGATGTGAATGATCAGATACTGATTTGGATAGTTTTTGTGTGTTTCTAGGCTTTGATTGAGTAGATTGGAGCATTGAAATGAAATTAAGACTTAAAACTTGAAGAAATTGAGACTACCTGACATTTTTTAAGGCCACAGCCATGCCTTGGTAGTTCACCTTGGCCATGGTGGTGGAACAAAGATAAAACAAAGAGACCACAAAGCACCACAGCCTAGGTTGTGGTGACTTAAATTTGGCCACGGCCCGGGCTGTGGCGGAAACTATTATGGTGTTTTTGTCAGTTTTTCTTTCATTTTTCACGTATGACTCTTTTGGGTATTTAAGTATAATTGAGATTAGTTGTCAAAAAATGAATTTTGCATATTTTGGAGAGGAGAAGACGCATTCTTGGGGCTTGAAGACTGAAGATCATATTTTAGAGTTTGAATTTTGTTTCTTTTCAAGCCTGAATATGTTTTATTTCTTCTCTATTTATTTCTTTGTTCTTAGGATGGAGTAAATCTCTTTTGTTATGGGAGGATGAAACCCTAATGATGTTTTGAAAAAAATTTATTCTTAATACCAAATTTATGTTGATGAATTTGTGCAAGAGTTTAGTTTAATGCGTTATGAACGTTGGATTGATTCAATTACCTTGATGATGTTTCGAATAGAGAAGTTAGCATTTATTGCTTAATTCATATTCATAATTGTTTTCTTGGAATAACATTGCACAGTGTATTAAAACTAGAAGTAATCGAATAGAGATTCTAGGATTAATTTGTGTTCCACCTAATTCATAACTGAATAGGGTGAATTAGTTATAAGGGATTGATGATTTTATGCTTCTTAATTTCAAAGTAACCGAATAGAGATCTATATTAAGTTGAATATTATGCCTGAATAAGGATAATTGGCCTTAGAAGAATCCTACCAATTCATAACACAAATAGGTATTAAGAGCGGTTGTCAAGCATAATTAGGGGAAAATATGTACCCTAACTTCATTAATACTGCAAAGTTCTTCACATTATTTATTTGTTTAATTTAGTTATTTTTAATCTGTTAGTTTTACACTCTAAAATTCGTTTTCTCAAATGATGTGTAGGTAGTTTTAGGTAATTACGAATAATTGTTTTGATCTCTATGGGACGATACTCAAACTCATCACTTTATTACTTGAACATGACTAGTGCATTTGCTAGGGTTGATTTAGTCTCATCAAGTTTTTGGCGCCGTTGCCAGGGATCATTAGATTGTTTGTGATTATTTTGAGATTACCTGTTATTTTGAGATTTTTTTTATTATTATTTTGTTTGTTTTTATTGGAAACCAATAGGTGTTTCTGCTAGTGTATGACTAGAGCTTCTAGAAAGATTTTACTAGCATTTGATTTTGAGATAGAGCACACTTTTCACGCTAGATGAGTACTCTACCCCATCTCTAAATGGAGCAGCATCAAGCATTCAACAACCAGTGATCAATTCCGACACCTTTGAGATAAAGCCAGCAATCATCCAGATGATTCAACAATCAATGCAATTTGATGGTTTGGCACATAAGGATCCCAACTTACATATTGCAAATTTCCTGGAGATTTGTGATATTTTTAAGCACAATGGAGTTTTCGATGAAGCTATAAGACTAAGATTGTTCCCATTTTCATTAAGAGACAAAGGTAAAAGTTGGTTGACCTCATTACTAGCAGGCTCGATTGCAACCTGGGAGCAGATGACACAAAAATTCCTGAGTAGGTATTTTCCTCCTACAAAGACTGCACAATTGCATAATGATATTACTATGTTAGTGCAAGTGGATACAGAGTCATTATACGAAGCATGGGAAAGGTTAAAGGACATGCTCCGGAGATGTCCCTACCATGAATTACCGGTTTGGCTGCAAGTCTAGACATTTTATAATGGTCTTAATAGTGAAGTCCGAAATATGATCAATGTTGTTACGAGTGGTACTTTAGGTAATAAGACAACAAACCAAGCTTATGAATTGCTGGAGGAAATGATTTCACATTCTTATCAATGGTCGTTAGAGAGGTTGCTTGTAGAAGAACGTCAGGTGTTCATAACATAGAGCTATCACAGCTTTGGCAGCACAAATACAGGCGTTGAATAAGAAGATTGATGGACTTCAAATACAAAAACCTACAATAGTTGCTTCTATGTGTGATTTTTGTGGCGAAGATCGCCCTAACCATGAGTCTCAGTCAAGTAACATGTTTGCTGTTAATTCTATGCCTGATCAAGCTAACTATGTTTCAAATTTTTTGCAAGCCTAATAGCAATCCATAAAGTAAAACGTATAATTCGGGGTGGAGGAATCACCCAAATTTCTCTTGAAGTAACAACAATCAAGTGAAACCTCCACCGCCAGGTTTTCAATCTCAAGAGAAGAAATCAAATTTAGAGGAGATGATGGCAAAGTTCCTAAGTACTACAAAGACAAGAATTCAAAATCATGAGGCTTCCATCAAGAATTTAGAAGCTCAAATTGGCCAATTGGCCAATATCGTTTCAGGTTGACAACAAGGGCATTTACAAAGTGGCATCGAAAAGAACCCAAAGGTGCAATGTAAGGCCATAACCTTGAGGGATGGAAAAGTGATTGGTGAAGAAGAATCGCAAAAGGGAGTGGAAAGTGAAGTTGAGTTACCGGTCTCTACTGAAGAAAAGAAAGTAAATTCAGAAAAAGAGATAGAGACTAAAGTAAAGGAAATTGCAAGTGGTAAAGGAAAAGGTACGTCAAATTATGATTTTGTTGTTGTTGAAAAAGATGTATCTAAATTTCCTTATCCCGATAGAGTTAGAAAGGATAAGTTGGATCAACAATGTTCAAAGTTTTTAGAGGTCTTTATGAAATTAAAAATAAATATTCCATTTGCTGAAGCTTTAGCATAGATGTCTAGCTATGCAAAGTTCTTAAAAGACATCTTTTCTAACAAGCGGAAGATCAAGGAGCATGGGACAATTATGCTCACTAAAGAATGCAATGCCATACTACAAAATAAATTACCTCCTAAACTGAGAGATCTAAGGAGTTTTACTATACCTTCTGCATTAGGAGATTCATTCTTTGATAAAGCATTGTGTGATTTAGGTGCTAGTATTAATTTAATGCCTTTATCAATTTTCAGGAAGCTAGGACTTGGAAAGATGAAAGAGAAAAACATGTCGCTCCAGCTTGCTAATAGATCAATCAAGTGACCTAAAGGCATTGTTGAAGACATTTTGTTAAAGGTCGACAAATTAATCTTTTCGGTGGACTTCGTAGTTCTTAATATGGAGGAGGACCAGGAGGTGCCTATAATTTTGGGATGTCCATTTTTGGCGATAGCTCGTGCTCTGATAGACGTGCAACAAGGAAAATTAATCTTGAGACTAAATGATAAGGAAATTGTGTTTGATGTCTATATAGCAATGAAAATCCTACTGCATTTTATATTGAATCTTGTTTTCACTCTGATAGTTTATGTGAGATTGTAGGTGATCATAGAGAAGAAGTTCTACAGAAGGATTCTTTGGAGAGATGTCTAATGGAGTTGAGCACAACAGAAGATGAAGACTCGTGCTTGAGAGAAGAAGCTGAAGCGTTAGAAAAGGAATCTCTTATTGATAATTTGGAGGAGAAGTCACTATTAGACATTCTGAGGAAGTACAAGAAGGCTATGGGATGGACAATTGCTGATATTAAGGGAATAAGCCCTTCCATCTGCATGCCTAAGATCCTCATGGAAGAGAATTTCAGGCCAACAACACAACCACAGAGGATATTAAATCCTGCCATGCAAGAAGTGGTATGAAAGGAAGTGGTAAAACTATTCGATGCAGGTATTATTTATCCTATCTCTGATAGTAATTGGGTAAGTCATGTGCAAGTAGTGCCTAAGAAATGGGGAATGACTGTAGTGAAGAATGAATAATGAGTTTATCCCCACTAAGATGGTAATTTGGTAGCGTGTGTGTATAGACTATAGAAAATTAAATTATGCCACTAGAAAAGACCATTTCCCATTGCCATTTACTGATCAGGTGTTAGAGAGATTAGCAGGTAATAAATTTTACTGTTTTCTTGATAGTTATTCTAGTTATTATCAAATTCTTATTGCTCCAGAGGACCAAGAGAAAACAACATTTTCTTGTCCTTATGGCACATTCGCTTATCGACGTATGCCATTTGGTTTATGTAATGTGCCAGCTACTTTCCAACGCTACATGATGGCAATTTTCTCTGACATGACTGAAAAATTTCTAGAAATCTTCATGGATGATTTTATGTTGTATGGACTAACCTATGAATCTTGTTTGCATAACCTTTCGTTAGTTTTACAGCATTGTGAGGAATCAAATCTTGTGCTGAATTGGGAGAAGTGCCATTTTATGGTATGAGAAGGTATAATGCTTAGACACAAGATCTTTTAGCGAGGGATTGAGGTTCATAAAGCAAAAGTGGAAGTGATTGAAAAATTACCTCACCCAACTACAGTTCGAGCAGTCAGAAGTTTCCTTGGCCATGCTGGATTTTATAAAGATTTATTAAGGATTTCTCAAAAATTACAAAACCTCTATATAATCTTCTTACCAAGGATGTAAAATTTAACTTTGATTCTGAATGTTTGCAAGCCTTTAAGTTGCTAAAGGAGAAGCTAGTGACAGCACCAATAGTGGTCGTACTGGATTGGAACAGCCCCTTTGAAATTATGTGTGATGCAAGTGACTATGCCATCAGTATTACTCTCAGTCAGAGGAAAGACAAAATGTTTCAGATCATATCCTATGCTAGTCATACCCTAAATGGTCCACAACTAAACTACATAACAACCCAAAATGAATTACTAGCAGTGGTTTTCGCATTCGAGAAGTTTAGATCATACCTCATAGGCATGAAATCCATAGTCTACATAGATCACGCAGCTCTACAACATCTCTTTGCTAAGAAAGACACCAAACCATGCCTTATCAGATGGATCCTTCTACTTCAAGAGTTTGATTTGGAGATTAAATATCGAAAAGGGACATAAATTCAATCCTTGAAGAGGGAGATATTAGTGCAAAATTTCCTGATGAGCGGATTTTATCTCTTAACTCTTCTTTTTCTAAATCTCCATGGTT
Source organism: Pistacia vera (assembly GCF_008641045.1). Taxonomy (NCBI): domain Eukaryota; kingdom Viridiplantae; phylum Streptophyta; class Magnoliopsida; order Sapindales; family Anacardiaceae; genus Pistacia; species Pistacia vera. Next base: position 839,414 of record NW_022195271.1, read on the forward strand.
TGTTGATTTGGCTATTTTTCTTGTAGGAGGCTGGATCCCAAAGCATTTTACATTCCAGCAAAGGAAGAAATTCTTGGTTGACGTCAAATATTATTTGTGGGAAGACCCTTGTACAAACTATGTGCAGATCAAGTTGTCAGAAAATGTGTACCGGAAGAAGAGATTGGAGCTATTTTGAGTCATTGCCATGATAGAGAAACTGGAGGGCATTTCGGGGCGAATCGTACATTAGCAAAGGTGTTGCAATTAGGTTTTTATTGGCCCACTATGTTTCGAGATGCTCAAAGGTATGTATCCTCTTGTGATTGCTACCAAAGAACGGGTAATATTTCTAAGAAATATGAGATGCCTTTAAATAATATATTGGTATGTGAAATTTTTGATATTGGGGGTATTGATTTCATGGAACTGTTTCCATCATCGTATGGGAACGCTTTTATACTTATGGCAGTAGATTACGTTTCTAAATGGGTGGAGGCAATTGCCACCAAAACTAATGATTCTAGAATAGTACTCCAATTCCTTAGGTGGAATATTTTCACTAGATATGGAACTCTTAAGGCAATCATTAGTGATGGTGGGAAGCATTTTTGTAACCAACAATTTAATGCACTCTTAAAGAAATATGGAGTCACACACAAGGTAGCCGCTCCCTACCGTGCCCAAACCAGTGGTCAAGTAGAGATCTCTAATAGAGAGCTAAAACGAATTTTAGAAAAGACTGTTAGTGCCTCTAGAAAAGATTGGGCAACAAAGTTAGACGATGCTTTATGGGCATATAGGACAACCTTTAAAACACCTATAGTTATGTTACCTTTTAGGTTAGTACTTGGAAAANAGTACAGATTACATAGAAAACATGACACACCAATTAAAATCAATAGTCTTCAACACATGTATAAGTCCAAACCTGTCAACATTAACTCATTAAAATTATGAATGAGACAGCAACCCTGTGAACATTAAAATTATGAATGAGTCAGGACATGTTTTTAGTTGTGGTAATAAAAGATGATGGGATTATGTGAACTTATATTATTTTATTATTATTTATAGTTTTAAAGTAACATAATATTTTAATAATTTTTTAAAATTAATAATAATTATTGTTGATAATATAAGAGATAATTTGATTATCTTTATTTTTTTAAGTATGTTAAGATCACTTGATAATTTTAATTTTATTATAATTTTACTCTTTATTAATAATATTTTTGGATAAAAATACTAAAAATTAAGTGACAAATATATTCATTGACTATTTTATCCTTATGTAAAAAAAATTTAGGACATAAATACCCCTAGACTTTAAAAAAAATTACTCAAGGGTGGTGGCTAGATTTTGCTATCACCGCCAACCACCACCATCGACAGCATCAGAATGGCACACGATCCACCGAATTTGGCCGACCGTGTACCGAAAACGGCCAGATGTAACTGTGAAAATGCTAGATATTTGGTCGTGAAACAAAGATTGTTTCACAACCAAAGATATGGCCGTTATATCTCGTTGTGAAAGGGCCACATCTTTGGCTGTGAAATGACCGTTGTTTCACATCCAAATATTTGGAATTTTCACGGCTAGGTCTAGTCGTTTCCGACCATAGATTGTGAGCTATGGCCGAAAAAAGCTTTACCTACACACAGCCGACTAGATCCAACCAGTCGTGCACCATTCCGACAACCAATCGTGCACCATTTAGTAATATTTATAATAGACCCACAAATTTATCTTTCCATTATTTACCAATCATGAGCTATGGCTGCGGACAGTGGTTTGCGATGGGTGGGGGTAATTTTGTTACAAATTAACGTTTACTGTAAGAGGTTAAAAAAAATGATTCAATAAATAATAATAAAAATAATATTATATTAATATTTAAAAAGAGCGCAATTTAGTAATATTTATAATAGACCCACAAATTTATCTTCCCAACCAAACATATTAATACAATATACCCACCAATTTATTTCAACCTAACCAAACACATTTTCCTAAACATTCACAGTAACTTTCAAGGTAATCTATCTTTCCATTAATATAACATTCTCAGTAATACAACATTCTCTAAACCAAATATACCCTTAGAGTTAAGGGCATGTGAACATTATTATTAAAAAAAAATAGCATTTTAATATATTAAAAATTGTTTTTTTTTATATAATATAAATAATAAAATAATAAAATTTGAGTAATGCTACACCAACAACCCATTCTCACAAACCTCTCTTACAATGCTAACATGTTAACAGATTAGCACTGTCACGTCAACTCCCACCACACCCAAGGCATACAAGCACTACGGGAAACAAATGAAGCACTATGGGAAACAAACAGTCGTTCCTAGAGAAGTAACGACCATCCCCTATGAAGAAACATATGTTTTTGTTCTCTTTTCTTTTTGTTCTCTTCTTCTTCTTCTTCTTCTTCTTCTTCTTCTTCTTCTTCTTGAGAAACGGTCATTCTTTTTGTTTCTAACGGCCATACCTTTATAAGAAACGACCGTTTCCTATGAAAAGAACGGTCGTTTCTTTGGTCTAGTCAAAATCATTTTCCGTCTTGGGTGTGGTGGAGCTATCGTGCCAAAGCCAAGTCAAGTGTCACGTCGGTGTTGTAAGAAGGGGTTGTTCGCCTAGGATTATATNAATATTAGAGTTGCACAATTAGCCGAGATGCATTTTTGGATGCATGAATATTATTTAAAGCATGTTTGCTTTCTTTCCGTGATTTTGGAAATACCATGAATCCTTGATGATTGTTGAGTTTGTTTTTCTAATATTTTCTTTACCCGGGGATGAAAATGTTAGAGTATGTGACCTAGAGCCAATCAAATACTGTAGATTTGACTTTTTGTAATAATATTCATTAATCAATAAAAGACATTTTATTCTATATCATGTAAATCATATTGATATGTATTGATATATGTCCTTAGGATGGTAGAACGTGATGAGGGTATCAAATGTTTCAAATCTTGATAGTGAGAACCCTATGATCACATATGGTGGCTATTCTAGAAATGTTCGTAGCCCAAGTATTATTCTGACCAAGGATACAGATGATACGGTAAGGCTATTATAGTGTTGAATGACCTTGTCAAAAGGCAGTGACTGATCTCACTTGTCAAGGTTGTTTGCTAACAACCTGGTGAAACACATGGGTGCTTGTTGTAGGTAAGTTCACTGGACTGACTCACCAGAGGATTTCATATAGATGGTAACCCCAGTGTCTATGGAATAAATCATCTAACGAATGGTGGTGCATGTGATCCTTAGACTTGAGATCACCGGAGTGCCTTGTGCATCGATTGGTGTAGTTTGACACTTGCCTAACATAGTTCTATTTAAAGCTATCAATACGGTAGTGATTGGCTGCATCAAGGAGTGTATCAAGACTATGGTGGGTCGACAGAGGATTCATCACTCCTAGGTACGAGAGAAGTTATCTCACAGCTTAATTCAGTGTATGACAATGACACTAAAGCTGTGGCCACAGTGGGATTGAGTTGTTGCTCAATCTAATTTATTATTCTGGTCATTGGTCCAGTAACTAAATACAAACACATCGAGAGTAACTGGGGTTGACACTATTTCTATACCTCGGTCTTGATGAGATAACAGATGATGAAATGATTTAATTGCACGGTAACCATATCATTGATAGGTAGCTATTTCACTAAATCCGAATCTATCGGGTGACCATGATGCCTTGCTATGGGCCAATTTTGGTCTATGTGTAGTAAGACATTAATTGGTGTTAATCGCGATACTACTCACTGTCGATATGATGAGGAGTCTACGGGCCACACACTTAGAAGATAATTTAAGAATCAGTTTGTACAAGGGTATTTTCATCTTTTAGAATGAAAGGGTATTTTGATAATCTCATAGTGCAATTAAATTTGCTGAGGTTGTTGCCTGTATTTAATTTAATATTAAAATTAAATTAGTGAGATTATATTTAGATATATGTATGCATATATTTAAATGTATTATTATTATTAAATTAAATGTTAATATATTTTATAAATATTAATATATTTTTATTATAATAATAATTAATTAAAATTTAAAATACCAATTAAAGGGTGTTTGGTTACAAGGGTGGATTAGGGTTGGAGCCCATGTCTATTCTATATAGGAATAGGGTTTTAACTCTTGCACTATATGAGTGCAACTTGAGTTAAAACATTCATTATTATTATTTCAATTGAAAATTGGCCACCCTTACCCACTCTCTCCCTCACGTCCAAGGCATAAGATTGAAGAGAAATTTTCTCTTCTTGATTCCTTAAGGTCTTTGATTCTTGAAGCCATCCGATTATTCTAGCAAAATAAGGGTTGGTTCTTCGGATTGTCTTCGTGTGGATCACCGCTCGTGCGATTCTACGTTGAATCGGTAACGAAGTAAATTCAAAGACACTTGAAGGAGCCTCCAAACGTGCATAAGATTTCTAATCCTTGCATGAATCTTTATTGTTTCAATTTAAGCATATATATATATATCAAACCCTGATCTTCATGAATCAAAGTGATCGATGGGCAAATTTTTCTATTTTTCCGCTGCCTCTGTTCATCAATTTACTAACAGACCAAAGGATTAAGTTTGGGGGAGTTGATAAGTTGCATAATTTGAGTGTTTGTTCAGTTGTTTTGATGTTAGTTTAGTTAATTTCTCATTTGTGTTGGTGTTAGTTTTTATTAAGCTTGAGATGTGAATGATCAACTATTGATTTGGATAGTTTTTGTGTGTTTTTAGGCTTTGATTGAGTAGATTGGAGCATTGGAATGAAATTGGGACTTAAACTTGAAGAGATTGAGACTATCTAACATTTTTTAAGGCCACGGTCATGCCTTGGTAGTTTACCATGGCCATGGTGGTAGAACAAAGATAAAACAAAGAGACTAGAAAGCACCACAGCCTAGGCTGTGATGACTTAAACAGAAACTATTAGGGCGTTTTTGTCAGTTTTTCTTTTCTTTTTCACTTAGGACTCTTTTGGATATTTAAGTATAATTGAGATTAGTTTTCAAAAAACGAATTTTGCATATTTTGGAGAAGAGAAGACACATTCTTGGGGCTTGAAGACTGAAGATCAGATTTTAGAGTTTGAATTGTGTTTCTTTTTAAGTCTGAATATGTTTTCTTTCTTCTCTATTTATTTCTTTGTTCTTAGGATGGAGTAAATCTCCTTTGTTAGGAGAGGATGAAACTCTAATGATGTTTTGAACAATTTTTATTCTTAATACTAGATTTATGTTGATGAATTTATGCAAGAGTTTAGGTTTAATGCTTTATGAATGTTGGATTGATTCAATTACTTTGATGATGTTTCGAATAGAGAAGTTAGGGTTTATTGCTTAATCATATTCATAATTGTTTTCTTGGAATAACATTGCTCAGCGTATTAAAACTAGAAGTAATCAAATAGAGATTTTAGGATTAATTTATGGTCCACCTAATTGATAACTGAATAGGGCGAATTAGTCATAAGAGATTGATGATTTTATGTTTCTTAATTTCAGAGTAATCAAATAGGGATTTGTATTAAGTTGAATATTATGTCTAAATAAGAATAACTGGCCTTAGAAGAATCCTACCAATTCATAGCACAAACGGGTATTAAGAGTAGTTATCAAGCATAATTAGGGAGAAATCTGTACCCTAACTTCATTAATACTGCAAAGTTTTTACATTATTTATTTGTTTAATTTAGTTATTTTTAATCCATTAGTTTTACACTATAAAATTTCGTTTTCTCAAGTAACATGTAGGTAGTTTTAGATAATTACAAATAATTGTTTTGATCTTTATGGGGACGATACTCAAATTCATCACTTTATTACTTGAACACGACTGATGCACTTGCTATGGTTGATTTAGTCATATCATTTACCAGCTCTAAAAGCCAATAAGCCTAAAGGTTTCGTGACTGGAACAAAACCATGTCCATCTCCTTTCCTAAGCTCTCAAAGCAAGACAAATTTGCTCGGGTGATAAAAAAAACCTAACTCTGACTATTTTTATTGGAAGAAAATGGATCGATTCTCAGTTAGTTGGTTAACCACTTTTATTTCTGAACCTATGTTTCGACATGTTGCTTATTGTGAAACGTCTTATGATATTTGGAATGTGCTCGAGTTATAACTTCTTATTGAATCAAAAGCACGAATGATGCGGGTTATGGGCCACAACTTGCCCTTTCAGGAGTTTTGAGCCTTTAGGCCATTCCATAGAGATTGGGTTGAAGCCTTTCAATTTGGGCTTTGTCTTTATTCTTGTTAATTGTGCCTTTGTCCTTTATTTTTTGGGTCCAACATTTTATATTTGAATTTTTTTTTTTTTTTTTTTTTCCCACTAAAATAAAATACCAACTCCGTAACTGGGCACTGGTCAACTTACCTTAGATTTTCCTAAAGATGCGGTTATATTAGGGGAAATGATTTTTAGGGCCACTATTTTCTTCTTTAGCCCGTCTTCTACTTTAAATGAGGCTATAATTGTAATAAAAAACGTTTCCTCCGTACTTTTATTTCAAAGCTTTAAATTTGATTCAACAAAAAAATTAACAGAAATTTAAGTAAGTCAAAATTCATAATTTCATTAGTAAATTAAAACAAAACTATTAAATATTTCTGCTTTGTTTTCAAATCTCATACATCTCATATCCTTATGACGTGAAACAAACAAAACTACGGCTTGATCTTCTTTTAGAGAATTCTTTATTAGTTTTTCTACATTTCTTATTTTTTGTTTTCCAAACCTAAGTTTTATTTTTTAAATAATTGTAACAAATTAAATTATTTAAATCAAAAGTGATCATACAAAGTTACAAACTAAAACTTGATTCAAACAAGGTGTTTATGTTAATTTTTGAGTATTTTAAAAGTTGACAGCTTTATAAAAACATACAACTAAAAGATTTCAGATCTTGAACAAATTAATGAACATGTATATAAATCCTTCCTAAATTTTTTTAATATATATAAAAACCCATTGTTAATATATTTTCTAAATACTGTTTAAGATAAAAAAGACGGAGCAAAAAATCACTCCCCTAATATTAGAAATCGTAATTTGAAAATGACAAAACCTTATGGGCTGACCCACGGACTCAGCCTACCAATGTGAGACAGATTAAAAAAACCTTATTTTCCCTTATAAAGTACGATGAGAAAAATAAGTGATACTTCAGGAGCATGGAGATGTGAAGCTTGATCATAATTGCCAAGTTCAAAAATAATTTCCAAGTTTTTGTTATGGTACGTGGATAGGAGGTATTTAATGTAGATGTGGAATTAACACGTAAATTTTCAGGTTAGAGAAATGCTAGATGTGGAATTAACACTTTATATTTAAGAATGAACCTTTCTAATATTTTAAAAATAAAGAATTTAATTATCTGAACTAATTAAATTAATCGGGGACAAATATATATATATATATAACACAAAGATATTTCACTTAATAAGTAAAGGAATGAAAAAAAGAAATACATGGTTTAATAATTATTAGAGACATGAATATAAATAAATGCAACCAAATTACAAACGCTGTCAAGTAGAAGCCACACATCTTTATTCTTTTACAACTCGGATTTACCGAAATTTGCTTCTGATAGT
>NW_022195272.1:0-37869 GCF_008641045.1 Pistacia vera
AGCAATTCAGGCATAAACAAACTAAGAAGTATCCAAAATCCAGCCAAAAAGCCTAAATAAAATAGTATAATCCTCGGATTATCAATTACCCCCAAACTAAAGACATGCTCATCCCTGAGCATCAGGTACAAAACACGACTATAAGAAAAACGACTAACAAACAAAAACACAAAAACAACAAAATCGAAAATGAAATTAGAAACATTGGACTCAACTTAACACAACGAACTGCCTAGAATTTATATAAGTCTCAAAGATTGTTGAAAAATTATTATTAGAAAATGTTCAACACTCCAAGAAGTTATAAGTTGCATTGACTATCTTTCTCTATTGGTCCCTCGAGTAGGTGATCCCCACTTCAGTCCATATTCCGACTTCTCGGATTATTTTATGCAACAATACAAAGTTTATCAAATGGCAACAGACTCCATAGGCCTAAGTATCGAACTACTCTCCACTAATGAGGATTAGACATCACTAAAGATCAAAAGGTCTTTATAGGCTTGTAACGTTTGGCTCGGTTAGTAGGCTTCAAAGAAAAGGAAAGGATAAACTAAGCAAGAGAACTCGGTTTCCTTTAAGCAAACACCAAGACTTATATCAACTTCCATTTTCTTTCTCAACCACCACTCAAGATGTCAACCATTTTATAACCCTCAAACATGTGCACTTCTCATTTTTGCTATTGCAATGCAATTCTCAAATTTTTTTTTTTTAATTAGCAACAATAGTCTTATTGAGGTTAATTACCCCTCTTATTCTTCTTGTCCTTCTCACAACCCCCAAACTAATCTTTTAGTTCGTAAGCATCTTACACAACTCTCAAAGCTCTTTGTGTTTGCATTAGGTTTAGAATTCTCTTAAAGGTTGCGAACGTGTTTAGGGTGAAAGGTTTGGGCATTATTGGTTGCACAAGAAAAATAGGGCAACGATGATTTCATAAGGCTCGAATGGGTCACTAGGGATAAAATTCATGGTCGGTTGGAAAGGCTCAAACATTTCGAAAAACTGCTTAGATCACTTCCTCAATAATGTCTATTCCTAGAATTTCACCTCAAACACTTCTCAACTAGGTTCTAGAGTCCACCAACATTATCAAGACTTTACCTAACCACATAAAATGAATCTAAGCATGCCGAAATAATGAAAATGGTGGTTGAACCACTTAACAAACCTCAAGCTAAATTTAGTCAACCAACATAAACTTGAAGCAATGCTTAACATTTTTCAACAATAGAATCCCAATAATCCTATTCTCATCATAGACTTATGTAATTCATCATTGACATAACACAACAAAACATGAAAACAACTAAACACAAATAAAAAATTTGTTCAAATTTTTCCTACCCCCAAACTAAAGATGACATTGTCCCCAATGTCACATTATGCACAATTCAGGAATAGAAAAACAGAATTTACAAAGGTACAAGATAGTTCCCTGATTAGTCCGTGAAGTCAGAATTTCGCTCAATAGCATGTACACCCGTTCCTTGGCTTTCTCATCACCATAATTTGTAAAACAATTGAAATTATGTGGTGTCCACTATGTTAGAAAATTTCACTGACTAATATGTATTACAATCCTAATCTCGCCCTTACAGCAACTAAGTAGTTCAAACAAAATTAAACAATCCAAAACAAAAAGAAAATTAGTTCAAAGTACAAAATAAAAGACAATACAACTAAAAATAAAAATAAACTACAAAACAGGTGCTCAAGTTTTATTCTTTGGCCTCCTCCTCTTCTTCGGTGTCGTCATCTTCTTCTTCGAAGCCCATCCATTCATCAGAATCCCAGTCTGCCCATTAGAAGCTTGAAGTATCAATGTCTAGCTTGGTGCAGCAGCTATGTTGCATATCATACATCATCCGAGTCTGCTCTACTAGCCAACCCTAACGTCATTCCATTTGTTTCATCTTGCCCAAAATCTACTACAGTAGCTCCTTTATTCTGGATGTCGAACTGGATGATGTGGTAGCTTCTGTGGTTCTTCATCGTTTTGTCCCGGATCTGGGTCCTTCACTGGGTGGACGCTCAAGATGCTTGTTATAGTAGTTGGTGTCGAGGACTGGTGCAGGATGAATAAGTGGTTCATCATTCGACTTCTCTATTCCAGCTCGAGTGCACAGCTCGGTGATGAGATGTGGGAAAGAGAAGCTCCCTCACCCTGGTTGGGCTGCATTCTATATACTCGTCATGATAATATTCCCCACATCCATTTTTTTTTCCGGTGGCAATAAAGTAAAGCAACACTGCCTTTTCAAAAGTTACTGAACTATAATGTGTCTCCAATATCATCCTCGCACACACAAAGTACTGCCACAACATAGCCATCGGTATCAGATCAGTTTCCTTGATGCACTTCCTTCCCTTATTCGAAATCTCCCAAGGGGTATCCGGTTTTGCTATGACCTTAAGTATCTCATCCTCTTTAAATTTTTTCTTCTTAAATTCTGGATACTCATCACGGTTAATCGAAGGCAAGTTGTAAAAATCATTGATGACATTTGCATCAATTGGCACATCAATACCCCTAAAAAATACATGCCCAGGATCACACTCAGGGAGGTGACATAAAACTCTCTCACTATCGGCTCTATGGCCGCATGTTCAGGTTCACTCATAAATAACTCCCAACGTCTCCCTCAATCCATTGTTCGGCATGGCTTGTGGTCAATCCACACTCGACAATAAACCCCTTATCCTTCATTTGAATTGCTCCTTCATATAATTGCCGAGCCGTGTCACTAACAAATCTATTGTCTAGATTTTTTCCTTTTCCTTACCCTGGGAAGGTACCTTGAGTGGCATTTTTGGTTTGACTGTGAATACCCAAATGCACCCCCAAACTAAGGATTCAACCAGATTCAACGCTAAATGCCCTTTACTACTGACCAAAATCACTCCTGCAAATACACCAAAGTTTCAAAAAAAAAATTTTGCACCTAGACCCCCAAATTCACTCTTCTTCCAAACTCAATAAAACACTCCCAAATCGAAAACCCAACCTCCTCAACACCACAAAAATCAAGATCTATACTCTTTTAATCAATATCAATACACAAACTTCACCAAAGATCCACAACTCAACTTATTCACACAATATTTCAAACTTAAAGCACTGAAATCAAAATTGAGTAATTTAGATGTTGGAGAACAAGAAATCTTACCAAACCCAATATGATTTCACCACCGATTTCACCATTCTTGGTCCACATTGCAAGATCCCCAATTTTTGAAAACCAAGGGTTTCAAAAATTTTCTTCAAATTTTTGCAAAAATCCTTGCTAAAATGATTTGTTTCGGTGTTTATGAGGGTTAAGAAGTGAGGTATAGGGATGGAAATTCACTGGAGAAACTCTGGATTAAAGGTGGAAGTGTTGGCTCTCGGATGCGTTTTGAAGTTTTTCGCGAAAAATGAAGAGTTGCGATGAACTATTTATATAAAATAGTTTTCGCCACGGCGAAATTCTTCATTTTGTACAAATATTCAACCCAGTTGATGCCGTAGCGAAGAAAAAATTTTCGCCGCGGCGAAATTCCCTTAGTTCAATTTCGCTTTACCCTGTTCTGCTGTGGCGAAGAAAATTGTTTTGCCATGGCAAAAAATTCTAGAGAGCACGTCGCCTCGGCGAAGAACAAATTTTGCCGTGGGGAAGTCTGGGACTTTTTGAATTCCTCTTCTTGCAAAATGTATTTCGCCGTGGCGAAAACTGTAAAATTTTTCCTTTTTCGCCTTAGTTCGATATTTCACTCGAAACACCTAAAAACACACAAAATTAAAATCATTCTAAATCATAAGAAAACTAAACAAATGAAAAACAACAAACAAATGAAAAACAAATGGAAACACTTAGGTTGCCTCCCAAGAAGCGCTTGTTTATAGTCAGAAGCTCGACTTTCTCAAGTCCTCATGTCAATCCAGGCCATCCAGATGCATCATCTCCTGAACATTTTCCTTGCACTGAAGCTTCATTTGCTGATGATTTTTGAACCGAGCAATCCATCTCTTGGAAAGATACATGCTCGATCTTGACCCATCTTGGAATGTAGTGTAACTTTCTGGGTTATGGTTCTCATCCTCGATTTGATTCGACTTGACCATGCATCCCCTAATGTGCGAATTAGAATTGTCAAGTTGGGAAGTTTCCATTATTGACTCATCCATCGAGTCAATTTTTAAACATGACTCTCGCTTCGGTGGAACTTTCATCTACTCAAGGACATTAAATGTCACTTCTTCATCTTGCATCCTCATGATCAACTTCCCTTCTTGTACGTCGATTAGGGCTCTTCCAGTAGCCAGAAATGGTCATCCCAGGATAAGGGGGATCTCCTTGTCTTCTTCCATATCCAATACAAAGAAATCTGCCAAAAAAATAAACTTGTCCACCTTAACCAATACATCTTCAACAATGCCTCTCGGATGCTTGATAGATCTATCTACAATTTGTAAGCACATGGTTGTCAGCTTTACTTCACCAATTCCTAGTTTCCTAAAAACAGAAAAAGGCATAAGATTTATACTTGCACCCAAATCACACAAAACTCTATAAAAAGTAATATTTCCTATAACACAAGAGATAGTAAAACTCCTTGGATCCTTGAGTTTCGATGGTAGCTTTTTCTGTAGAATGGTGCTCTACTCCTCCGTAAGCATCACGGTTTCCTCCTCTTCCAATTTACTTTTATTTGACAAAATGTCCTTGAGAAATTTCCCGTAGCTCGGCATCTGTTGCAAGGCATCTGCAAAAGAAATGTTAATATGTAGTTTTTTAAATACCTCAAGAAATTTAATGAACTGCTTATCCTGATTTTCTTTTCTTAGCCTCTAAGGAAAAGACACCGGAGGACTGTGATGTGCTAATCCTAGTGGTATCTCGGGAACTGGGACTTTTCCTTTCCTTTGCTTTTGTTCATCTTTCCTAATCCTGGTCAGTTTTTCTTCAGCAATGATCTCTTCATCCACTTCTTCATCCAAATCTTCCTTCGTTGTACTTAGTGGACTTTCATCCTTCCTTCTTTTCTCAACCTTTCCCAAGACTGTTCCACATCTTAAGGGTATTGCATTCACTTGTTCTCATGGATTTGTTACTGTGTTGCTTGGTAGGGAACCCTGTGGTCTATCATTTAGCTTATCGGCCAATTGGCCCACTTGTACCTCCAAGTTCCGAATGGATGCCCCTTGGTTTCTGAAATTCACCCTGGTCTCATTCATGAAACTTGTGGTCTCTTGCATTAACTTTCCAAACATATCCTCCAGTTTTGTCATTCTTTGCTCTCCTGGTTGATTGTTCACCCCTGCTTGGTTGTTTGGCATTGCTCTTTGGTTCCATTGATTGTTCTGCTGATTCTGATTGCCCCAAGATAGGTTCAGATGATTCCTCCAACCAGGATTATACGTGTTAGAGAACAGATTATTTGGTTGTCTTTGATTTCCTGCCAAGTAGTTAACCTATTCTGATGATGTAGACGCTGAAGCAAACGTGTTCCCCACTTAACATTCACTGCTCACATGACTACCTACACAAAAATCACAAGTTAGTTGAGGTGCTTGAATAGAGTTTACCTGTATACTTCCCAACTGTTTCTGAAGTGCTGTGAGTTGGGCTGAAATGGTCGTGTACGCATCAACTTCATAAAGACCCATAGATTTCTTTGGCTGCATCCTCTCATTAGGTCTTTGATAATTGTTGCTTTCCAATACTTCAAGCAACTCACAGGCCTCTTCAAATGTCTTATTTTGTAATGCTCCTCCCGATGCTGCATCCACCATAGTTTGCACATTATCCATCATTCCATTATAAAACGTTTGGACTTGCATCCAAATTGGCAACCCATGGTGTGGACACATCCTCATTAGTTCCTTGTATCTTTCCCAAGCATCATATAGAGATTCAGACTCTTCCTGTAGAAACAATGTGATATCATTTCTCATCTTCGTAGATTTTGCTGGAGGAAAGAATTTGGTCAGGAACTTCTGTGCTAATTCCTTACAGGTTGCAATCGTGCCCAGTGATAGTGCCATTAACCATGCCTTTGCTTTGTCCCTCAATGAAAAAGGGAACAATCTCAATCTAATGGCGTCATCTGACACTCATTTGGACTTGAAGGTATCACAAATCTCTAAAAAGTTTGCTATGTGTAGATTTGGATCTTCCTTCAAATCCCCTTTAAATTGTATCGACTGCTGGATCATCTAGATGATTGTCGGCTTTATTTCGAAAGTGTTGACTGATACTGCTGGTCTAGTTATACTTGACCCACTGCCATCAACTAAGGGAATTGAAAATTCCCTTAATGTTCTATTTTCTACCATCTCAACAACTACGGCCTCTCATTCTCTTCTTTCTGTGTTAAGTTTTCTTGCGGTTCTTTCAATTTCTAGATCAATAGGAACCACTGGCTTACATCTAGCTCTTCACATAAACTACACAGAAAGAAAAAAAAAATGAGATCACAATCTAACAGAAAAGAACAACAAAAATTAAACTAATAAACACTTAAACAAAAATAAAACGGAAATAAAGCTCCAATCTAGCTAACTCAAGAAAAATTCAATGTTAACACACAAATCAATTCCCGAAAACGGCGCCAAAAACTTGATGCATTGTAATTACAATTTAGAACATGTTATTTATGCATCATTTATTAATTGCTTAAATACGAATAACAAATAACTTAGGATTTTTCTTCTGGCCAAAATGGTGAAAAAAAGAACGCGAATATATAATTAAATAATGTAACAGGTGTGCATTTGTACCTGAATATTTCGACCGGAAATTAATAAGTAATCGATAGCACCAGAGCCCTCTCAAATATATATTCTAATCACAGAGAAATGCCAATTAAACTTATGGTATCTATATATATATGACATACTTCCATCTCGGTAATGTGCTTATTTAACACGCGAACGTCCAACAGTCAAGGAAGACTATAGCTAATTAAGTCAACACTTGTGTCCCACGTGAAGACTTCACCTGGGCTAAAGCCTTTTAACCAGTGTACAGGCCTAAACTGAAGGACTAAAAGATCTAGTGTAATTTCATCCAATGTTTATCCAAGACTGAACGTTCACCTGTATTTCATGCGGTGCTTTAATATTCTCTTAAAGCACATGTTGACTTTCACCAATTTTCTGATAAGTAAGACTCACTTCAATTAAGTGGGGTTTACTTAATTAATATAAAATTATTTAATTAAAAAAATATGTTAAATGCCACATCAACTCAACGCGACAAATCTTATCTAAGTTTTGCTGGATAATTGATAGTCATTTTTTTGATAATAGTCGATATTTCTAAAAGAGAACACTATATAAATTTAACTTTAAATAATAAAATTATATGTAAAAAGTTATAATCCAAAGTTATAACATATTGTGTGTTAACGCACATTAATTAAAAAATAATTATTTGTTACTCATCCTTTAATAAATGTGTACTTAGGTCAATAATCATATTAATTAGAATTTCACTTTGTAAATAGAAAATTTACTAAACAAATAAAATTGTTTACAATCACGGATCGCATTCCTGTTATTTGCAACCACTTTTATCATTAATTTTTTTTTTAGTTTTTTAAAAATGTATATTCTTTCAACTTATTTAGGTTGAAAGTATTAGGTAGTATTTGATTTGTAGAAATGATTGAGAATAATAATCCAATACGATTTTCATTCTTAGATTGTAATATATTTCATCCATTAGTTAAAAAGGAGATAAAGTCAGCCACTAGATCCTATTTCAATTTTTAAAAAAATATAGATAAAGTAAAGGCACGTTAAATATAATGAAAAGAATGATGAAATAAGATTTCACTTATGTCACAGCATGAAATCTTTATTTTATAAATATATTGTTGATGCTTGATTTCTAACACCACCATTCGCACTACAAAGTGTTAAGTTGACCTAAAATTACACATGAATGGAAAATAAGTAATAAATGGGAGATGATTTTTAAAGTGTTCGGATACTCAAAGCGAATCCTACGTCCACTTCCATTTTATAAATGAGAGATTACAATCAAGTCGTGTTATAGTGATCAGACAGTAGAAATACAGAGAGGGAGAGTGAGTGTTTTTTTGTATCTGAACCCGAAAAGAGAGAGGGAGCCCTCTGCTTATATAAGATTTTTGAGTATGATTATAATCAATAAGCGTGGTGCCGTACAATTTCTACCTCTGCTTCCCATTGGCTGATTGTTGAGGAGATATCCTTAAATCACGTAGGGCTTGGCAGGTGGGTGACTCCTAGCCACTCGCAAACCAATTACGAAAGACCCCCTTCTTTACTGATATTTATTTAAATCCACGTTCCAATACAGGTTCCTACTCGGGTACTTGGACAATTCCAAGATAGGTTCCATTCAGGGTACCCAGGCGGGTAACCACTAGGGTACCCGTTTCAGGTTCCCATCATAAGTTTCGATTCCGGTTCTAGTTTTGGTTCCTACACATATAGAATCGGAATCGCACCTGCATAATAACGGTTCCAAAAAAAAATTGGAAAGAAACAAACCTACCCCCACAATGTCGGTTCTGGTAGGTTCCTATTCTGGTTCTACCCACTACCCATGCTCACCCCTGCCCTATCATTTTGTATAGATGACCTTATAAATTCTTTGTAAATGAAAAGTAGATTACAAAAAAACTCCCAATTCATCAAATAATTAAACTTCGTTCTTTCTTTTGAGCTATCAAACTAAACCCTTCTTTATCTGATCCTAATCTGTTCTTTCTCTATTGCCCATAACTGATTCAACAAACTACTTTCAATTTTTTTCCTAAATTTATTTCCTTTACCACTCAATACAGTTTTCTCCCACCTACCAACCGACAAGCCACTTTTTAACTTATTAGCTTTATAAATTTTTATAGTAGTTATGACTTCCAATTATATTAATAATATTATTGTATACATAGATTATTGTTATTGTTTGGTTTATTTAAGCACATAGCTTATTTGTTGCACTTTTCTCTATCTTGTAACAATATATAGTTGTTTTGAAATAGTATCAGAGATATTTCAAAATAAATCAACAGTGATCCCATCAACAATGATCCCATCATTTGAATAAGAGAAATATTGTTGATTCAAGTAAAGCGTGATTTGATTTGCGAGATCTTCCTATGGATTCGGCCATCCATGCTTAATGATGCGTTGTATTACAACATGTAATGTGTAGCAAGTGACACTAGTCGCAAAAGTAATAGAGTCATGAGTGAGTATCGTTCCCAAGGATTGTTGTTATCAATGATTTTCCTATTTTTTCATGTTGGAAAACCGAAAATTGTTTTGTTTATGGGAGAGATTAGAACTAAACTGAAAACAACTACTAAGTATAACTAATTAATGAAAGCAAGATTTAAAGGACGAGTAATATCAATTTAAGCAAACGGTTAGGGTTGGACTTCATCGGACTCTATGGATTAATTCTGTAGATTATGCTACTTCTACACTCACATGCACGGATTGTAAATCGATTCCCTAAGTTTTAAAACATACTTCTCAGACTATGAATTCCTACCTTTCCCTATTAACTTCCGCACCCAAATTTGAAGATTAATAGTTCCAAGTTCATTAGCTAATGGAATCCTAGCTTATTTTCATTGATTCTCAAACCTATCTCTAGCGTTCATACTACATAGTGATTACCCAAGAAGCTCAACATGATTCATTTCTCATCTCATCATTGTCACACATAAAATCAGAATAACCACACAATCTATGCAATAGATGTAAAAGCAACAACAATCAATTGATTAATCCTAAAAAACTGAATTACATCAAAACCTTAACCCAAAATGGGTTGTTCATAACTAAATTACACAACATGCAAGAAAAACAGTAAACATAGCAGTCAACATATTGAAACAAGAGAAAAGAACAGATCTTCCCCTAGTTGAGAATCCACAGATTAATCTCAAATCTTTTCCCTTTCTCTCGCCAAAATGTCAAACTCATTAAAACAAAACCAAACTAGGCGACCATAGACGACCCCCTCTCAAAATGGCAAAGTTTCTATATATAGTTCACCCAAGAACCTAAAACTTTCCTAAAATAAAACTGTGTGTTTGGAGAAACAAATTTCGTAGACTTCGTCGTGCAAAGAGAATTTCATCGCGCGATGAGCTCAGTGGAATCTCGTGCTTACTTCTTGCGTCGCGCGAAGAATAACCTTGCCGCGGCGACCTTCTGAAAATTCTGAATTTATAGAATTGCCCTCCTTGCTTCCTTGCTTGAATCTTTGATCTTCGAATGTTTCCCATGGGAACAAGCTTCATAGTGCTTCAACTCCGCTCAGAACTTCCCCAATATTGAGATTCATTACTTCTGGTCCAAAAACTCCAATGCTCCCTTATTGCTCAAATACACATTTTGGCCTGAAATAGAAATATGGGGAATTAAGTAGCAATTCAGGCATAAACAAAACTAAGAAGTATCCAAAATCCGCCAAAAAGCCTAAATAAAACTAGTATATCCGCGGTTATCATACCCCCAACAAAGACATGCTCATCCCGGAGCATCAGGTACAAAACACGACATAGAAAAAAACGACTAACAAACAAAAACACAAAACACAAAATCGAAATGAAATTAGAAACATGGACTCAACTTAACACAACGACCTGCCCTAGATTTTATATAAGTCTCAAAGATTTTGAAAAATTATTATTAGAAAATGTTCACAACTCCAAGAAGTTATAAGTTGCATTGACGTCTTTCTCTATGGTCCTTCGAGTAGTGATCCCCACTTCAGTCCATATTCCACCTTCTGCGATTATTTTATGCAACAATACAAAGTTATCAAATGGCAACAGACCCATAGGCTAGTATCGAACTCATCTCCACTAATGGGATTAGACATCACTAAAGATCAAAAGGTCTTTATAGGCTTGTAACGTTTGGCTCGGTTAGTAGGCTTCCAAGAAAGGAAGGATATAACAGCAAGAGAACTCGGTTCCTTTAAGCAAAACACCAAGACTTATATCAACTTCCATTTTCTTTCTCAACCACCACTCAAGATGTCAACCATTTTAAACCCTCAAACATGTGCACTTCTCATTTTGCTATTGCATGCATTCTCAAATTTTTTTTTTTTAATTAGCAACAATGTCTTTATTGAGGTTATTAACCCCTTCTTATTCTCTTGTCTTCCTTCACAACCCCCAACTAATCTTTTAGTTGGTAGCCTCTTACACAACTCTCAAGCTCTTTTGTGTTTGCCTTAGGTTTAGAATTCTCTTAAGGTTGCGAACGGTGTTTAGGGTGAAAGGTTTGGCATTATTGGTTGCCACAAGAAATGGCAACGATGATTTCATAAGGCTCGAAGGGGTCACTAGGGATAAAATTATGGTCGGTTGGAAGGCTCCACCATTTCGAAAAACTGCTTAGACAACTTCCTCAATAATGTCTATTCCTAGAATTTCACCCAAACACTTCTCACTAGTTCTAAGTCCACCAACATTATCAACTTTACCTAACCACATAAAATGAATCTAAGCATGCCGAAATAATGAAAATGGTGGGTTGAACCACTTAACAACCTCAAGAAATTAGTCACCCAACATAAACTGAGCATGCTAACATTTTTCAACATAGAATCCCAATAATCCTATTCTCATCTAGATACGACTTGTAATTCACCATTACATAACACACACAAACATGAAACAACTAAACACAAATAAAAAATTTTTCAAATTTTTCCTACCCCCAACTAAAGATGACATTGTCCCCAATGTCACATTAGCACAATTCAGAAAGAAAAACGAATTTCAACAAAGTACAATAGTTCCCCTGATTAGTCCGTGAATTCAGAATTTCGCTCATGCATGTACACCCGTTTCACTTGGCTTTCTCATCCCCATAATTTGTAAACAATTGAAATTATGTGTGTCCACTATGTTTAAAAATTTCACTGACTAATCTATGTTACCATCCTAAATCTCGCCCTTCCACAACTAAGTAGTTCAAACAAAATTAACAATCCAAACAAAAAGAAAATTAGTTCAAGTACAAAATAAAAGACAATACACTAAAAATAAAAATAAACTAAAAACAGTGCTCAGTTTTATTTCTTTGGCCTCCTCCTCTTCTTCCGTTGTCGTCAATCTTCTTCTTCGACGCCCCTCCATTCATCAAATCCCAGTCTGCCCATTAGCTTGAAGTATCAATGTCTAGCTGTGCAGCACTTGTTCCATATCTACATCTCCAGTCTGCTCTACTAGCCAACCCTAACGTCATTCCTTTGTTTCATCTTGCCACAAATCTTACAGTAGCTCCTTTATTTGGATGTCAACTGGATGATGTGGTAGCTTCTGTGGTTCTCTCATCTTTTGTCCGGATCTGGGTCCTTCACTGGGTGGCCGACTCAAGATGCTTTTTATAGTAGTTGGGTTCGAGGACTGGTGCAGGATAATAGTGGGTTCATCATTCGACTTCTCTATTCCCTCGAGTGCACCAGCTCGGTGATGATGATGTGGGAAAGAGAAGCTCCCTCCACCCTGGTTGCTGGGCATTCTATATACTCGTCATGATAATATCCCACAATCCATTTTTTTTTTCCGGTGGCAAAAATAAACGCAACACTGCCTTTTCAAAAGTTACTGAACTATATGTGTCCCAATCTCATCCTCGCACCCAAGTACTGCCACAACAACCATCGTATCAGATCATTTTCCTTATGCACTTCTTCCCTTATTCGAATCTCCCAGGGTATCCGTTTTTTGCTATGACCTTAAGTATCTCATCCTCTTTAATTTTTTCTTCTAATTCTGATACTCATCAACGGTTAATCGAAGGCCGTTGTAAAAATCATTGATGACATTTTGCATCAATGGCACATCAATCCCCTAAAAAATACATGCCCAGGATCACACTCAGGGAGGTGACAAAAATCTCTCACTATCGCTCTATGGCCGCATGTTCAGGTTCACTCTAAAAACTCCCAACGTTCTCCCTCATCCATTGTTCGTGGCATGGCTGTGTCAATCCACACTCGACATAACACCCCCTTATCCTTCATTTGAATTGCTCCTTCATATATTGGCGAGCCGTGTCACTAAAACTCTATTGTCTATTTTTTCCTTTTCCTTACCTGGGAAGGTACCTTGAGTGGCATTTTGGTTTGCTTGGTGATACCCAAATGCACCCCCAACTAAGGATTCAACCATATTCAACTCTAAATGCCCTTTACTACTGACCAAAATCACTCCTGCAAATACACCAAAGTTTCAAAAAAAATTTTGCACTAGACCCACCAAATTCACTCTTCTTCCCACTCCAATAAAACACTCCCAAATCGAAAACCCAACCTCACTCAACACCAACAAAATCAAGATCTATACTCTTTTAATCAATATCATACACAAACTTCACCAAAGATCCACAACCAACTTATTCACACAATATTTCAAACTTAAAGCACTGAAATCAAAATTGAGTAACTTTAGATGTTGGAGAACCAGAAATCTTACAACCCAATATGTTTCACCAACCGCTTCACCATTCTTGGTCCCCATTTGCAGATCCCCCAATTTTGAAAACCAAGGGTTTTCAAAAATTTTCTTCAAATTTTTGCAAAAATCCTTGCTAAAAATGATTTGTTTCGGTGTTTATGAGGGTTAAGAAGTGAGGTATAGGTGCGAAATTCACTGAGAAACTCTGGATTAAGGTGGAAGTGTGTGGCTCTCGGATGCTTTTGGAAGTTTTTCGCGAAAATGAGAGTTGCGATGAACTATTTATATTAACAATCGTTCTTCCGCCACGGCGAAATTCTTATTTTGTAACAATATTCAACCCAGTTGATGCCGTAGCGAAGAAAAAATGTTTCGCCGCGGCGAATTCCCTTATTCAATTTCGCTTACCCTGTCTGCTGTGGCTAAGAAAATTGTTTGCCATGGCAAAAAATTCTAGATGAGCACGTCGCCTCGGCGAAAGAACAATTTTGCCGTGGGGGTCTGGGACTTTTTGATTCCTCTTCTGCAAAATGTATTCGCCGTGGCGAAAACTGTAAATTTTTCCTTTTCGCCTTAGTTCGATATTTCACTCGAAACACCTAAAAACACACAAACTTACAAATCATTCTAATCATAAGAAAACTAACAATTTAAAAACAACAAACAAATGAAAAACAATGGAACCACTTAGTTTGCCTCCCAAGCAGCGCTGTTTTATATTCAGAAGCTCGACTTTCTCAAGTCCTCATTCATATCCAGGCCATCCGATGGCATCTCCCTGAACTTTCCTTGCACTGAAGCTTCATTTGCGATGAATTTTTGCCGAGCAATCCATCTCTTGGAAAGATACATGCTCGATCTTGACCCATCTTGGATTGTGTAACTTTCCTGGTTTGGTTCTCATCCTCGATTTGTTCGACTGACCATGCCTCCCCTAATTGCGAATTAGAATTGTCCAGTTGGAATAAAAACCTAAGAGATGGTTATGGTAAATGATTAAACATATAAACATATATAAAAAGTGAATAATATATAAATAGCAAGACTTTATTATTAATTATACAATCGACAAAGCTTCAAATGCAACATAATGAATTAATCTAATACATCTATCTGAGGAAAGAATTCGCTGCACTTATTAAAGTGAGTAGCAAGCCTATAGCAGCCGCAACAGTTGCTGTACCTCTCCAACGGTCTTTGAAATGCATCTATTTGACCCATTGCCCGACAGAACATATGACTTGTATAATAGTGAGTATCATGAGTACAGTAGCTGAAACAGTTGCTGACATTCTCGCGAAATCGCTGCAATAAATTCTTTTCAAGATTGCCTTTCGCTGGTTCCAAAGATAATAATGGTGCGCATTCAGTGCCGGAACAGTCTCATAGTAAGAATGTTTATTTACAGGCGTATGTGAGCAAAGTTTGCTAAACAAACTTACTAATGCCATTTTCTCGCCCAGATAATTGGAAATAATTCCCTCCTTAACAAGCAAATCCACATCGCTTTTAGTATCGATAAGAGAGTCTAGTAGTCCAACATAATCACAAACGGGAGTATTATCTACATAATGACATTGCTCCAAAGCCATTATGTTCCCAAGTATAGTTTCTGTCTCGTCATAAACTCTTAAATGTGGTATTATTAACTTTTTTGCTTCAAATCTTATATCAAGTAAGCACTGATGCGTAGTCTTAAACTTCACTCCTGATTCATGTAGCTTCGCCGCACAGGGTAAATGAAATTCAGAATATTCACGATCATTACATTTCTTCTCCGGGTAGCCTTTCAGTAGAGCACTTCTTCGCAAATCGGTGAAATGTTTAATCTCTTCTAGGTGAGGTACACTATCAAACATCTGATCCCTGAAGAATTTAAAACAAAGATCAATGAAGGAAGGGCTTCGGTCAACTAATTTGTATAATCCCTCAAGTAAAAAATATGGAAGTTGATTTTCCAGTAATTGCAAGTCCATCTTTAAAGCAATGTTTTCTGCTGGTATAGCTAACCAAAAGTCACTTCTATTCCTCTCATGATTCCTCAAGAGCAGCTCTATGATAAAAATAGCATCACGTAGAATCATCATTACATATTCATGACTCTGAAGCTCACAGGTCTCTGCATAACAATTTCGTATCTGTTGCTCGTTTTCTTTGATGAAGGCTAAAACTTGATCACGTTTCCCAGGAGTTGTTCGTTCGAAAAACTTTCTTTCATATCTCTCTTTTTGCTTTTCCATGTCTTTCATTTTTTCTTTACGGAAGTGAAAAGGGCCTATTGAAATTACTCGAGGAGTGTAGGCTTCTTCGTTGACTTTACGAATATTTTTCGGGACTCTACAAATACAACACTCAGGACCAGGCTCCAAGTCTCCGTTCATGTTAATTATCCAATCGTTATGCTCAACCTCAGCCTCTTCGAGCAACTCAGCCTCATGGGCCTGCGTCGGATGGAGCGCACCCTCATAGGTTATCAACTGGCTCTTATGGACCAAAATCGGATGGAACTCAGCGTCTTGGGCCAACTCAGCCTCATGGACTTTAGCGTCTTGGGCCAACTCAGCCTCATGGACTTTAGCCGCTTGGACCAACTCAGCCTCATGGACTTTAGCCTCTTGGACCTGAGTCGGATGGAACTCAGCCTCCATGCTTTTACTGTGGTAAATCCTAGTTAATTAATAACATAACAGACAATGATATAACTAAACCTGAGATCATTTTGTCTTTGATTACAAGAAATATTATTCAGAATTAATTTTATGAATATATTAAATAAGACAAATTGTGCATGAATTATATATATATATATTATATCCCTTGAGTTATATCTAAATCTTTGGAAAAAAAAAAAAAAAAACCCTTACATATTGATAATTACTTTAAACCCGTAACGTTAGGATTCTTTCATAGTTTTAACAGGATAAAAGTTGAAAGAGTAAAGACCCAAAATTTTTTATAATTATTAAGCGTTAAAACGCTTACACCCTTTAAGCTCCAAAAATTATCATATGGTCTAGACCACACGATTTTAAATTAATAATAAAATTAAAAAAAATAACAATTTTTTTTAATTAATAATATAATTATGCGCAAAATGATCATAAAGTACTGTTAACATTAACAGCATCAATTACAGGTAATAACTAAAGGGTATAATTGAAATTTCAGTTTTATTTACAATATTTTAAGGCTTAATTTCATGATTAATACTTCAAGTTTTGATGAGGAAAAAAAATTGACCACAGTTATTTCGGATATCATCAATTAACCCCATCTATTAACCAACAAATGAAAACCTAACTTCTTTTAATTATCAATTTCTCTCCATTTTCCCATTAACCAAACACAAATTTACTTTCTCTTCATTTTTTCAACCTTCACTAGCTTTTCATTTTCTCATTAACCAAACAAAGAAAAGTTATAATACACTAAAATACCAAACCATGCCAAAAAATTTATAACATGTTATTTATGCATCATTTATTAATTGCTTAAATTACGAATAACAAAATAACTTAGGATTATTTCTTCTGGGCCAAAATGGTGAAAATAAAGAACGCGAATATATAATTAAAATAATGTAACAGGTGTGCATTTGTACCTGAATATTTCGACCGGAAATTAATAAGTAATCGATAGCACCAGAGCCCTCTCAAATATATATTCTAATCACAGAGAAATGCCAATTAAACTTATGGTATCTAATATATATATATATGACATACTTCTCATCTCGGTAATGTGCTTATTTAACACGCGAACGTCCAACAGTCAAGGAAGACTAGTAGCTAATTAAGTCAACACTTGTGTCCCACGTGGAAGACTTCA
Source organism: Pistacia vera (assembly GCF_008641045.1). Taxonomy (NCBI): domain Eukaryota; kingdom Viridiplantae; phylum Streptophyta; class Magnoliopsida; order Sapindales; family Anacardiaceae; genus Pistacia; species Pistacia vera. The sequence goes on from NW_022195272.1 coordinate 17,299, forward strand.
CCTGGGCTAAAGTCTTTTAACCAGTGTACAGGCCTTAACTGAAGGAACTAAAAGATCTAGTGTAATTTTCAATCCAATGTGTTATACAAGACTGAACGTTCACCTGTATTTCATGCGGTGCTTTAATATTCTCTTAAAGCACATGTTGACTATTCAACAATTTCTGATAAGTAAGACTCACTTCAATTAAGTGGGGTTTACTTAATTAATATAAAATTTATTTAATTAAAAAAATATGTTAAAATGCCACATCAACTCAAACAGGCGACAAATCTTATCTAAGGTTGGCTTGGATAAATTAGATAGTCATTTTTTATTGATAATAGTCGAATATTTCTAAAAGAGAACAACTATATAAATTTAAAACTTTAAATAATAAAATTATATGTAAAAAAGTTATAATCCAAAGTTTATAACATATTGTGTGTTAACGACACATTAATTATAAAAAATAATTATTTGTTACATCATCCTTTAATAAATGTGATACTTTAGGTCAATAATCATATTAATTAGAATTTCAACTTTGTAAATAGAAAATTTACTTATAACAATAAAATTGTTTACAATCACGGATCGCATTCCTGTTATTTGCAACCACTTTTATCATTAATTTATTTTTTTCTAGTTTTTTAAATGTATATTCTTTCAACTTATTTTAGGTTGAAAGTATTAGGTAGTATTTGATTTGTAGAAATGATTGAGAATAATAATCCAATACCGATTTTCATTCTTAGATTGTAATATATTTCAATCCATTAGTTAAAAAGGAGATAAAGTCAGCCACTAGATCCATATTCAATTTTTAAAAAAATATAGATAAAGTAAAGGCACGTTAAATATAATGAAAAGAATGATGAAATAAGATTTCACTATTATGTCACAGCATGAAATCTTTATTTTATAAATATATTGTTGATGCTTGATTTCTAACACCAACTATTCGCACATACAAAGTGTTAAGTTGACCTAGAAATTACACATGAATGGAAAATGAAGTAAATAAATGGGAGATGATTTTTAAAGTGGTTCGGATACTCAAAGCGAATCCTACGTCCACTTCCATTTTATAAATGAGAGATTACAATCAAGTCGTGTATAGTGATCAGACAGTAGAAATACAGAGAGGGAGAGTGAGTGTTTTTTGTTATCTGAATCCCGAAAATGAGAGGGGAGCCCTCTGCTTATAGTAAGAGATTTTTGAGTAATGATTATAAATCAATAAGCGGGTAGGTGCCGTACAATTTCTACCCTGCTTCCCATTGGCTGATTGTTGAGGAGATATCCTTAAATCACGTAGGGCTTGGCAGGTGGGTGACTCCTAGCCACTCGCAAACCAAATTACGAAAGACCCCCAATTCTTTACTGATATTTTATTTAAATCCACGTTCCAATACAGGTTCCTACTCGGGTACTTGGACTCAATTCCAAGATAGGTTCCATTCAGGGTACCCAGGCGGGTAACCACTAGGGTACCCGTTTCAGGTTCCCATCATAAGTTTCGATTCCGGTTCTAGTTTTGGTTCCTACACATATAGGAATCGGAATCGCACCTGCATAATAACGGTTCCAAAAAAAAATTGGAAACGAAACCTACCCCCACAATGTCGGTTCTGGTAGGTTCCGATTCTGGTTCTACCCACTACCCATGCTCACCCCTGCCCATATCATTTTGTATAGATGACCTTATATAAAGTCTTTGTAAATGAAAAGTAGATTACAAAAAAACTCCAATTCATCAAATAAGTTAAACTTTCGTTCTTCTTTTTGAGCTATCAAAACTAAACCCTTCTTTATCTGTATCCTAGATCTGTTCTTTCTCTATTGCCCATAACTGATTCAACAAACTACGTTTCAATTTTTTTCCTAAATTTTATTTCCTTTATCCACTCAAATACAGTTTTCTCCCACCTACCAAGCCGACAAGCCACTTTTTTAACTTATTAGCTTTATAAATTTTTATAGTAGTTATGACTTCAATTATATTAATAAATATTATTGTATACATAGATTATTGTTATTGTTTGGTTTATATTAAGCACATAGCTTATTTGTTGCATTTTTCTCTATCATGTAACAATATATAGTTGTTTTGAAATAGTATGCAGAGATATTTCAAAATAAAATCAACAGTGATCCCATCAACAATGATCCCATCATTTGAATAAGAGAAAAATATTGTTGATTCAAGTAAAAGCGTGGATGTTGATTTGCGAGATCTTCCTATGGATTCGGCCATCCATGCTTAATGATGCGTTGTAATTACAACATGTAATGTGTAGCAAGTACACTAGTCGCAAAAAGTAATAGAGTCATGAGTGAGTATCGTTCCCATGAGGATGTTGTTAATCAATGATTTTCCTATTTTTTCATGTTGGAGAAACCGAAAATTGTTTTGATTTATGGGAGAGATTAGAACTAAACTGAAAACAAAACTACTAAGTATTAAAAACTAATTAATGAAAGCAAGATTTAAAGGACGAGTAATATCAATTTAAGCAAACGGTTAGGGTTTTGACTTCATTCGGACTCTATGGATTAATTCTGTAGATTATGCTACTTCTACACTCACATGCACGGATTGTAAATCGAATTCCCTAAGTTTTAAAACATACCTTCTCAGACTATGAATTCCTACCTTTCCCTATTAAACTTCCGCACCCAACAATTTGAAGATTAATAGTTCCAAGTTCATTAAGCTAATGGAATCCTAGCTTGATTTCATTGATTCTCAAACCTATCTCTAGCGTTCAATACTACAATAGNTCGCACCTGCATAATAACGGTTCCAAAAAAAAATTGGAAACGAAACCTACCCCCACAATGTCGGTTCTGGTAGGTTCCGATTCTGGTTCTACCCACTACCCATGCTCACCCCTGCCCATATCATTTTGTATAGATGACCTTATATAAAGTCTTTGTAAATGAAAAGTAGATTACAAAAAAACTCCAATTCATCAAATAAGTTAAACTTTCGTTCTTCTTTTTGAGCTATCAAAACTAAACCCTTCTTTATCTGTATCCTAGATCTGTTCTTTCTCTATTGCCCATAACTGATTCAACAAACTACGTTTCAATTTTTTTCCTAAATTTTATTTCCTTTATCCACTCAAATACAGTTTTCTCCCACCTACCAAGCCGACAAGCCACTTTTTTAACTTATTAGCTTTATAAATTTTTATAGTAGTTATGACTTCAATTATATTAATAAATATTATTGTATACATAGATTATTGTTATTGTTTGGTTTATATTAAGCACATAGCTTATTTGTTGCATTTTTCTCTATCATGTAACAATATATAGTTGTTTTGAAATAGTATGCAGAGATATTTCAAAATAAAATCAACAGTGATCCCATCAACAATGATCCCATCATTTGAATAAGAGAAAAATATTGTTGATTCAAGTAAAAGCGTGGATGTTGATTTGCGAGATCTTCCTATGGATTCGGCCATCCATGCTTAATGATGCGTTGTAATTACAACATGTAATGTGTAGCAAGTACACTAGTCGCAAAAAGTAATAGAGTCATGAGTGAGTATCGTTCCCACAAGGATTGGTTGTTAATCAATGATTTTCCTATTTTTTCATGTTGGAGAAACCGAAAATTGTTTTGATTTATGGGAGAGATTAGAACTAAACTGAAAACAAAACTACTAAGTATTAAAAACTAATTAATGAAAGCAAGATTTAAAGGACGAGTAATATCAATTTAAGCAAACGGTTAGGGTTTTGACTTCATTCGGACTCTATGGATTAATTCTGTAGATTATGCTACTTCTACACTCACATGCACGGATTGTAAATCGAATTCCCTAAGTTTTAAAACATACCTTCTCAGACTATGAATTCCTACCTTTCCCTATTAAACTTCCGCACCCAACAATTTGAAGATTAATAGTTCCAAGTTCATTAAGCTAATGGAATCCTAGCTTGATTTCATTGATTCTCAAACCTATCTCTAGCGTTCAATACTACAATAGTGATTACCCAAGAAGCTCAACATGATTCATTTCTCAATCTCATCATTGTCAACAAATAAAATCAGAATAACCACACAATCTATGCAATAGAATGTAAAAGCAACAACAATCAATTGATTAATCCATAAAAATCTGAATTACATCAAAACCTTAACCCAAAATGGGTTAGTTCATAACTAAATTAACACAAATAGCAAGAAAAACAGTAAACATAGCAGTCAACATATTGAAACAAAGAGAAAAGAACAGAGATCTCCCCTAGTTGAAGAATCCACAAGATTAATCTCAAATCTTTTCCCTTTCTCTCCCAAAATGTCAAAACTATGCTAAAACAAAACCAAAAACTAGGCGACCATAGACGACCCCTCTCAAAATGGCAAAGTTTCTATTATATAGTTCACCCAAGAACCTAAAACTTTCCTAAAATAAAATTGTACGTTTTGGAGAAAACAAAATTCCACAGACTTCGCTGCGGTGAAGAAAGAATTTCGTCGTGGTGAAGAGCTAAAGTGGAATCTCGTGCTTAGCTTTTTTTGCTGCAGCAAAGAATAACCTTCGCCGTGGCAAACCTTCTCGAAAAATTCTGAATTTATAGAATTGCCCTCCACTTGCTTCCTTGCTTGAATCTTCGATCTTCGATGCTTCCCCATGGGAACAAGCTTCATAGTGCTTCAACTCCGCTTTAGAACTTTCCCAAATCTTGAGATTCATTTACTTCTAGGTCCAAAAACTCCAATCCGCTCCTTATTCACTCAAAATACACATTTTGGCCTGAAATAGAAAATATGTGGAATTAAGTAGCAATTCAGGCATAAACAAACTAAGAAGTATCCAAAATCCGGCCAAAAAGCCTAAATAAAACAGTATAATCCTCGGATTATCACTTAAGACCTTGAATTTTAGATTATGAAATCCCATCAAGGATAATTATAAATATATTATTTAATGAGAATTTTATAAATACAAAAATTGTACTTATTTTAATTTAAAATTATATTATTTTTTCAACTTTGACCCCCTATATTTCATTTCTAGCTATGTCTTTGCTTATAGCTATAGTTAAATCATCTTGACGACTATAACAAGTCAATAATTAATACGATATGAAATAGCCAACAGCTATCTGCAAGTAAGTTAATGCATGAGGGCTGTAAAAATAAAAGCTTCTTTTTATCCTTCAAAGAGATGACCTGTGAAATGTCAACGTGTCATTTTACTAAAATTTGTATCATTAATAAACATCTATAATTGTCACTAAAGGTGAAAAATAGAATAAAACAAAATGCGTCTATCATTTTTCTACAAGTGATATATGTACATTTGCTTCACCTAATTTTGTTTAGTGTTATTTCACCAAGTGCTTACATTTTCACCCTCAACTGATGAGCTCAAAAATTTTGATGGCCACATGTAGATGGTTATCTAGTCAATGTGGTCATACCCAATAGATAATTAACATAAATGATATACTTAAAATGGTAAAGGGATTAAAAGAAGGTAATCACATTTAAAAAAAATACAAAAAAAAAAAAAAAAAAAAAAAAGAGAAGTTGAATGAACAAGGAAGACTTCACTTGGGCTAAAGTCTCTTTTAACCAGTGTGCAGGCGGTGAAGGAGCTAAAAGATAAAGTGTAATTGTCAATCGATAGATAATATTGAAGTCGTTGCTTGTCATGCATCATAGAGTTAACAGTAATTAACGGCTGAGAGCAACTTTTCAAGCTGGTCTTGGGCCCCTCATAAATGTGTCTAAGATCATGCATGATTCACACGTTCACTGTAGCAATAATGAATGAGAGTACTTGTTGTCTATTATGAGATATTATAAACTGGATATGAATAGACCCGTCTCACCCAAGATAACTTGGAAACAATTAAGATTAGTTACAAAAAGTTAGGAACCTTTTACTATCACCAATGTGTTACATAGGACTGAACGCTCACTTGTATTTCACGAAGTGCTTTAACATTCTTTTAAAGCACATGTTGCCTATTCAACAATTTCCAATCAGTAAGATTCACTTCAATTAAGTGGGGTTTACTTAATTAATATAAAATTTATTTAATTAAAAAAAACTCCATGGCCAAAGGGTTTGTCATTGAGAGTTTTTTTTTTTTTATTATTACGAATCATCATACATCAAATTTTCACTTATTCCCATAGATTTCTTTCTAAAATTTTAAATTAAAAACATTATTCTAAAGAAAGTTCAATTCATATTATAGGGACTCCAACTTCAATTCTCTTCATTTGCAAAATAATTTTATTAGATGATATTGAAGGTGTCGGACTGATAGCAAGAAAACATCATATATTAACACGATTTGATAAGCTATGACGAGCACAAAGAAAACCTAGAATATATTGAGATGAAAAGAAAAGAATACAAGGCAGATTTTTTTAGAGTTTTCAACACTTACAGACTTACTGATTTTATTGGAGCAATTCCTTTTCATAGCTACAAATGGTAATCCATGTGATTACTTATCCCAGCCGTTCATTTCTACACAAAGAAACACAAAATTAAACAATTTCATTCGTCAGATCTCTACTCTAGTGTTCAGAGAGTCTTTACTTTGCAGAGTAGTTTGTCAACCATGGGCGGGAGAATTCCAACTAACTCCTCTGTTATCTTTTGTTTTGCTTCATTGTGTTTAACAGTAGTCTCAAAACCGACAGCTCATCATTTGTACCACTTACATAAATTCATTTGAAACACATGGCTTATATATTTCTTACGTCACAAACAATCTAAAATATTACGCAATCATATTGATAATTGATCTTGTTGACCAACACCGTCTAATGTTGATTTGGAAAAGAGAAAAGGTGGTCTTAATCTTAACTCTTAACTATATCTCTTAGTTTAATTCAGATAATATTATATTATTAAAAGAAAAAATTATCTTCAAAATTAATAAAAATATTTAAGAAAATATATTTGATAGATTAAAATAAATTTATAAGTATGTTATATTGATATATTTGATGGTAAAGAATAAATTGTAACGATGTATAGATGATTAAATTCCTCTCTTTTTAGATATTAATATAATATTATTTTTATTATTATTTTTTAAATAATTTTTTAACCTTTATATTTAAGATTTTACTAAAATACCCTAGTCATATAAAAGTTTAAATTCTAACAAAATCACCCCATCTCTCTTAAGTTATTACCGATCGTTAACCACCAATACTTATTGTCGTTGACAATCATCGGAATGATACATAACCGATTAAATATGATCGATCATACGTCGATATGACTAATTATCAACTAAATCTATGACTAGAGATCTAACTGTTAAGTGCTAACAACGGTTAGAGATCTAGTCATTGTAAAAACTTTTGCGATTAACAGTATTATTATTAATCAATATATACAGGTATTATTATTTAATTAATACTAACGTAACTAAGAAAAGAAACTTTAAAGATATGGAAGTGATAATACTAGAGGACAAAAGATTTCGTTGGCCAAATAGGAATAAATCAGGTGAGATGGTTGTAAATATAGACAAAACAACTATCATGTGGGATATTATTGCTTTAATTTTCCTGTATTGACTTGTCCACAGGGACAAAACAAGTAGAAAGTTAACATATAAATATATCAAAAAATGTAAATGCATTAGAAAGTATGCTCTTTTGATGTCCTTTTTTATTTCTCACAAAAAAATATATCTGAAAATGTAAAGAAAGACCTGGAAGTCAATAGCTATTGGCAGATGATATTGATAACTGATATGTGTGGTCTATAAGCATGAAATGGATCACATTAACTTATTTCCACATTTTATGGATAAGTAGGGCCATCAACCTTATCTTTTTCACATAAAAAACCACCAAACGATAATATTTAATTTTCACATTTATTACATCATAATAACTTCTAACTTATGATTGTATTTAAAAAATATGTATTTGTAATGTCTTTCATTTTTTATTTAGTACTTATCATGTTTATTATTAACATCATTCATTAATACAACATTTAAATTGTTTTATTCAAAGATTTATATCTAATTATTAAATTAATACTTCTTAATGTATTAACAATAAATTTATACAATACACATATGTTATTATTTTGATTCTTTTAATATACAAAAAAAAAAAAAAAAAAAGAATTTATAATTTTATTTGCATTGTTAAATTCTTGCATATAATTTATAGAAAAAAATTATCCTTGTGATTGTAATTATCTTTAAATTTGAAACAATACTTCAATGTAACACTTGTTCTTGTTTTATTATGTTGCAAAGAATTTCTTGTGTTCCAGTGCTCTTGGAAATTATCAATTGGTAACTTGTGTCTCATTATTTATTTTCAAATTTATATCCTTTAGCATGCATCTTGACAAGGAGTTTGATGTTTAATTAATAGTGCATATATAATTAGTGAAAGAAGATGTAAAGGAAATTAGGATTATGGTATGTAAATTAAGTTTTTTATTTTCATTTATTGAAATCATTGATTAGAAAGTACTTGTGAGCAATCTAATAATACAGATTTCGAAGTTTAAATAAAACGAGGTGAATGTATATTATATGCATTAACTATAGTATCTCATCTTGTAATTAAATTACTTTTATGTGCAATTTTTGCGATCTAACTTTGCAATTAGATATGTCTTAAAATTTCCAAAATTTGTCACATTAAAAATCATCTATAATTATAATCATTTAGTAAGACAAAATATATATTTAAACATTTTTCTAAAATACAGGGATGTACGTAATATGCATATATGTTTGGTTTAAGTTTGTTAAGTGTAAATGTTAAACAGTACTACATTTGTAAGTATATAGATTTATCTCTGGTCATACGCAACAAATAATAAATAGAAGAGAGTTATGAACAAGGAAATCAAAAAATTTCAATATATATATATATATAGAGAGAGAGAGAGAGAGAGATAAATTGAATGAAAAAGGAAGACTTGGGCAGAGTCTTATACCCAGTGTTCAGGCCTTAAGTGAAGGAGCTAAAAAAGATGAACCGTATTTGTCAATCAATTAATGTATATGGAAGTGTGTGCCTTGTCATGCATCATAGAGTTAGTGGTCTTACATGAACAATAATTAATTGGTGAGAGCAACTATCATGCATCATTCAGGTTGTACCAAAAAAATCAATGCATATAAAATGAAAGACAAAAGTCTTTTGAGTTGTGAACACTAAACAATCAATAATTTCAGATAGAAAAATGAACTTCTCAATTTTTCATTAATCTCAAATGTATTTACAATATGCTTACATAGCTAAAGAGTGATATAATGTGGCAATCTAACTGATTCACAATAATAGAAAATCTTAGTCATTCAATTATGAATAATATTACATTCACAAAGACTTTATACAAAATCTTCTTTACAAAGTAATGTCTCATATTATGATTGAAAGAATTAATATAAAAAAATCAATTTAATAAATACAAATTTAATGATAGTGAATAACATGATAATGTGTGAGTAGTGTCATGTCACTTTGTATGGATGACTTTGTATAAAGTCTTTATAAATGCAATATTACTCTTCAATCATTTACAAACAAACACAAAATAACAAAAGCTAGATCGTAGGATTTGTGTTTTCTATTGCTTAAGGAAGAACAAAATAGTGTTTTAATAAACAAGAATACATTAAAATATTGTCACTTTTATTTAAAAACTAACAGACTTTAACAGGTTTGGAAGTTCTGTCAACTCTTCAAGATATCTCCTTTTCTTCAACCACTAACTTCGTTTTCTTCATTTTAGTCCGGTAATTTTAAGTAACTCTTAAATCTTCAATTTCAAAACCAGCACTTCTTACTTTCTAACTTGTAATTTGACCTTCTCAACATTCTCCCTCAAGCAAAGCAGTAAGAATTTTACATATGTCTCACAAGTCAATAATTAATACAATACGAAATAGCCAACAACTGTTTGCAAGTAAGTTAATACATAGAGGACCTTAAAAATAAAAACTTATATAAATTCTTAAAAATAGATGACCCATCATATGTCAATGTGTCCTTTTACTAAAACTTATAACATTAATAATCATCTATAATTGTAACTATAAGTGAAAAATTGAATAAAACAAAATGCGTCTATCATTTTTCTATATTTTCACTTAAGTTTATTCAATATTATTTCACCAAGTGCTTATATTTTTACCCTCAGTTGATGATCCCAAAAATTTTGATGGTCACGTGTATGTTATTATCTGGTCATACCCAATAGATAATTAACAGAAAAGAACTACTTAAAATAGTAAAGGGATTAAAAGAAGGCAATCATATTTTATTAAAAAAAAAAAACTACAAAAATAAAATAAAAAGAGAAATTGAATGAACAAAGAAGACTTCACTTGGGCTAAAGTCTTTTAACCAGTATGCAGGCCTTAAATGAAGGAGCTAAAAGATGATGTATAATTGCCTGAAGTGGTTGGCATCATAAGTTGTCTTGCATTAACAGTAATTAATTGCTGAGAGCAGCTTTTCAAGGTGGCCTTGGCCCCCTCATAAATATGTGTAAGATCATGCATGATTCACGTTCACTACAGCAAATAATGAAGTGCAAACCATAATGCTGAAAAATCAATGCATATTGATGAGAGTTGTTGTCTGGCATGAGGCACCTTAAATTGGGTACGTATGGAAGCAATTAAGATTAGCTACAAAAAGTTGGGAACCTTTCGCTATCACCATAATGCTGAAAAATCAATGCATATTGATGAGAGTTGTTGTCTGGCATGAGGCACCTTAAATTGGGTACGTATGGAAGCAATTAAGATTAGCTACAAAAAGTTGGGAACCTTTCGCTATCACCATAATGCTGAAAAATCAATGCATATTACACAGGACTGAACGCTCACCTGAAGCAATTAATATTCTCTTAAATGCACATGTTGCCTATTCAATAATTTCCAATTAGGTAAGAAAGACACACTTCAATCAAGTGGGGTTTACGTAATTAATATAAAATATATTTAATTAAAAAAATATTTTAAAATGCCACATCAACTCAAATAGGCGACAAATCTGCTGGATAAATTAGATAATCAGATGGAGAAATAAACTTCTCCATTTTTCATTAATCTCAAATGCATTTACAGTATGCTTGTATAGCTAAAGACTGATCTGACGTGGCAATCTAAGTGATTCACTATAAAAGAAAATCTCAGTCATTTAATTATAAATAATACTATATTTATAAAAGTTTAATATAAAATCTTTCTTAAAAAGTTATGTGTCAGATTATGATGGAAGGAATTAATATAAAGAATCAATTTAATAAATATACATTTAATGTTAGCGAAAAACATGATAATGCATAAGTAATGCCATGTCACTTTGTATGGATAATTTTGTATAAAATCTTTATAAATATAATATTACTATTTAATCATTTACAAACAAACACAAAATAACAAAAGCTAGAATTTAGCGAAGGAAGATGGTGTTGAAGTACCAGAAGTCTTACAACCGTTCACGGGTGGCAAGACCTTCCTGCCTTTCAAAACAAAACCAGTTGCCGCAGCTAAAGGGAAGAAATCCAAGGCTTAGTCAACATCTTTTATAAAATTTTTGGAAGACAGAATGCAGATTGACGGAGATGTTTACGATCTGCAAAATCTGATTTTTTTTTGTGGTAACATTGAGAAGTGACATAAAAATTGTTGTGTGTTGAATTTCTAAGCAGGAGTAGCCTTATTTTTTTGAACCATGTCTTAAAGTTTATACATTATGTTTTCAGGATTTGTCATTAAATTATAGAACTACAAAAGTTTGCTACTCTTCAGTCACTGAAGATAAAATATAAACATATTTGTCCAAGTTTCATAGTCATTGAAGGTTTGATTTGGCCGAGACCTATAGTTGAAGTTTCAGTTTTCTAGAAACAACTACAAATAGTGATGATTTGGGCAACGCCGATAGCACTAATTGATTGATCACCAGACATTGATCACATTGGTGTTGGAGGTGTCGTTCCACTCGCCAATTTTTTTTTTTTTTCCGATGTCGGAATCTGGCAATCCCATTAGTCTTGAATTTGATTAAGATAAATAAGCAAATGAACATTAAGTGCATGCTCGGGTAGTTTAAGTAAAGGTTAATAGCAGCATGATAGTATCCTGACCTGAGTTGATTTCCTCCCCTTGAAAGCCACGGCTACCACACAGCAGGGATGTGTTATGTAATTTGGATTGGATTGGATCTAGTCCGTATATGAAATGGATCAATATGGATATGAATCCATATGGATATCTAATATCCCATCCATTATCCATTATCTATACATTCTTCAAATTTAAAGAAATAATAATAAAAATAATAAAAATAAAAATTCAGTGAATTTCATAATTTTTTATAAATTAAAAAAAAAATTGAAATGGCAGTTGTTGTTGGGTACCATTACCGACGATCAACGCCGGTCAAAGGTAGCCTGTTAGAGTCGAATTTGATCCCGTTAAAATCGAAACAAGCTGATCTATAGGAATTCGGTTGAATCATCGGATTTTGGCACTGATTTTAGCTTAAAAAGGCGATGAAATATTCAACACCACCTTTTGTCACCAAAATAAGTGTCAAAATTTAGTGATTCAACCAAATTCTTATAGATCGGAGAAGTCTGATCTAGACTAGATTGAAGGCGGCGCTAATGTGCCACCATTGACCGATGTTAATCGCGGCCAAAGATGGTTGATTGGCGACTGCTAATAAAATATTGTTATAATATATTTTAAAATATTTATTAAATACTTATTAAAACACAAATTAGTATGAAGGAAAATTTGTATTTTGACTAATTACAAAAAATAATATGAAAATAGGAAGACTTGATTAAAAATACAAAAAATAAGATTAAACATGCATATTAAAATTCATGAATTGAGTAATCCATAATCCAATCCATTATCCACAAAAACCTAATCCAATCCATCCTTAGGTTATAAGAATGGACTGTACCACATTGGATAGAAATTCATGTGGAATCCACATTTTTGCCATCCATACAAAAAATTAAGAATGCATATTAGATTATAAGAATGGACTGTACTAGATTGGATATAATTGAAACATGCCAGAGTGAGTGAGTGAGAAATAACGAAATACATAGCAAGCATTTTACATTATTAAGACAACAAGCTTCAATACAAAATTACATTACAACCACACAAATTGTAAATACAAATTACATAAACACAACTTGCATGATAGAACATATGGTTTGTATGATAGTGAGCAGTAGGAGTAAAACTGCTGCAATAGTTGCTGTGCCTCTACAAAGATTGTTGAAATATACTCTTTTCAAAGTTGCTTTCGTTCTATTCCATGGATTGTTATAGTATCCCTTGAGTTCCTTGCAAATGTCATAGTAAGAGGAATTGCTGACACTGATAAATAGGCTAAGTTTGTTAAATATATTTTGCTATCGAAGCATTGTCGCCCATATCATAATTGGAAATAATTCCATTTCCAACAAGTAAGTCCACATCTTTTTCAGTATCAATAAGATAATTCATTAGCCTAACGTAATTGCAAACATGAGTATTCCATGGGTAATGACATTGCTGTAAAGCCATAATGTTTCGAAGTAGACTTCCATTGGTGAATATCTTCAAATGTGGTATTTGCATCTCAAGTACTTCAAAACATTGGATTTGTTGCTTTTGTTTTTCCAATCTTATGTCAATTAAGCTATGTTCTCCTTCAAAACACTTAAACTTCACTGCTGACTCATGGAACTTCACTGCACAAGGTAAATCATCAATCCATCCGTTCCTCTGCTCAGATCTTTGGTAGTGTTCTAGCATAGTAATTCTTCTCCAATCGGTTAAATGTTTAACTACCACTTGCGGAGTTAATCTACTCAATTCCAAACCTTTGAAACAACAACAAAAAAAAAAAAACATTGAAGCTCCATGAAGTTAGGCATGTTAAGGCCAGCAAGAGCTAACTCATATATTTTCTCGAGGACGAAGTATGGAAGTTGATTTTCGAGTAACTGAAAGTCCAAACATAAAGATGCTTTTGCCGTTGGTGTAGATAGTAATAAATCACTTACATCAAAATCAAGTTGATCCCTTAATAATAACTCTATGATAAAAATAGCATCATATAGAATCATCATTACATACCCAATGCTCCCAATTAGTTCAAATGTTTTGCATAACAATTACGAATGTTTTTGTCATTATCCTTGATAAAGTTTAAAATTTTATCTCGATTCTCTATTGTTATTCTTTCAACAAAACTTTTCACATATTGTCTTTTTATCTTTTCCATGTTAGCTAATTCTTCTTTTCCATGGTGAAAAGGACCTATTGAAACTAATTGAGGTGTGTAGGCTTCTTCATTTACGCTACGAAGATATTTACGAACCCTATAAATACAACATTGACGAGCATCAAGCTCAGGCTCCAAGTTTTTGTCAATGTCAATTCGCAACTCTTTGACCAAATCCTCAAGTTTAACCAACTTCTTTGCCCTATTGACAAATCATATTGACAATAATCAATAACAATAAATAGATAAATGCAACACTTAAAATAATCAACCCTCATAAGAAAATCATGTTGCATGCATGAGGTAATTATTTCTATAAATAGCTTTTGGAATAATATGCAATCTCTCATAAATCAAAAATTAATTTTAGGTTAAAAACCAACGATACCATAAAGTGGGTTAATTTTAAATTAAACAACTTTTAATTGTTGGATGTATTAGGTTTTGTTGTGTGTTAAAATATTGAATGAAAATGATGTGTGGAGTCAAAGTATATATGGTTTTTGTTGTGAAAACTATATATTTGGTTGCATTGTCGGAAATACGGACAAAAGAAAGGAAGTGATACTTGGTTTTATTCTTATTCCCTTTTGATTTCAGATATTGCTTTCTAGTATAAATCAAAGTGTTGTGAATTTCTTTACCAATTCTAATTTATTCTTATCTTGCTTTTCCTTCTTTTCTCTTTAATTATTAAAGTTCCCGAAATTCTTTACCAATTCTAATTTATTATTGTCTTAATTTTTTTTCTTTTTTCTCTTTAATTATCAAAGTTCTTATCAATTTTTCTTTTGAATTCAAATAATTTATTCCTACGGGCTTGAGTAGAAGCCAAACCCCAAAACTATTTAACAATGATAAGCGGGTTTGGGTAGAAGCCAAGCCCAAAAACTAGCTTAAGTCATGATAAACGGGCTACTTGTAAGTCATTCCCAAAAGTTAGCTTAAGAAATGAGTGAGTCAAATATCTATATACACCATATTAGTCTATCAAATTGATGACATGGAACAAACAAATACAACTTCTAACAAACATAGAATAACATGTTTTGTCATGTATGACTAGTGTAAAATAGATTTTACTATGACTTCTAAAATAACTAAAAAAAGCTTTTAATTTCTTTCCTATATTTTTTTTATTCTTATAGTTGTAATTCGAAAATCATTCGTTGAATAATGGAAGGAGGAACAATTTGACTTCAATTTTACTTATCCACTCAAACAGTGCCCAACTATGGATAATATAATAGGATATGATAAATGAATTACAATATTTTGTAAAACTCACAACAAAAAATAAATAAAAATAAGCACTTGATTTTAGAAAATATCTAGTATAATATAATATGATACCAAGCATCTTATATAATTATGATTTGAGATCAAGATCCTGTTTTGATATGATCACTTGAGCTTTAAGGATCTCATGACCCTTATGTATTTGTAAATTTTTGTATTTGACGCAAATGTATTAGGTTTTGTTATGTGCTAAAATATTGAATGAAAATGATGTGTGGTAGTCAAAGTATCTATGGTTTCTGGTTGTCAAAACTTCTTGAGAAATAACCATATATTTGGTTGCATTGTCAGAAATACGGACAAAAGAAAAGAAGTAACACTTGATTTTATTCTTCAGCAGTGCTAGTCTTACAAAGAAGCCTACAAAGGAGACATACAAAGTTAACCTCCACCCTTCATCTTCATCATTTCTCTCTCTCTCTCTTTCTCTTTTTCCGTTTTTCCTTTGTTTTTTTCTTCACTTTGTAAGTTTCTTTGTAGAGTTCTTTGTAAGGATAGACTTATTCTTTATTCTTATTCCCTTTTGATTTCACATATTGCTCTTTAGTATAAATCAAAGTGTTGGGAATTTCTTTACCAATTCTAACTTATTCTTGTCTTGCTTTTTCTTTTTTCTTTTTCTCTTTAATTATCAAAGGTCTTATCAATTTTCCCGAATTTCTTTGCCAATTCTTATTTATTCTTTGTCTTGCTTTTTCTTTTTTCTCTTTAATTATCAAAGTTCTTATCAATTTCCTAATTTATTCTTGGGATATGATTTCATTTATTATTTAACATTGATAAACAAGCTCGGGTAGAACTCAAGCCCAAAAAATAATTGACGTTGACAAATGGGTTTGGATAGATGTCAAGACCAAAAACTAGCTTAAGCCATGATAAACGGGCTTACATAAAATTCACTCCCAAAAGCTAGCTTAAGGGAGGAGAGAATCAATCACAATATATACACCATAACAATCTACCAAATTGGTAATTTGGGACAAACAAATACAACTTCTAACAAATATATAATAAAATGCTTTGTCATGTAGGACAGGTGTAAAATAGATTTTATTATGACTTCTAAAATAACTAAAAAAAGCTTTTAATTTCTTTCCCATATTTGTTTTATTCTTATAGTTGTTATTCGAAAATCATTCGTTAAATAATGGAAGGAGGAATAATTTGACTTCAATTTCACTAATCCAGTCAAATAGTGCCAAACTATGGATAATATATATAATAGGACACGATAAATGCTATACAATTTTATATAAAACTCACAGCAAAATAAAAAATAAAAATAAAAATAAGCACTTGATTTTAGAAAATATCTAGTATAACCTAATATGATACCAAGCATCTTATTTAGTTATGAATTGAAATCAGGATCCTCTTTTGATCTGATCACCTGAGCTTTTAAGGATCTGATAACACTTATACATTTTTATTTATTTATGGTTAGAGTTTTTTGTTTAGTATATTCATATTTTGTAACTACCAATCACAAATTTTTGAAAGCTCAGAGATGAGCTTAGATTAAGAGAGGATCTTGGTCTGATTGGATTAACAAAGAAACCTTCAAGCCAATTGAGTGATGAGATAATATATAAGATACGGTACCCATCCTTCATAATAAGAGTTTCCTCCACCAAAACATAGAAACTAATTAAGCTAATAATGGGTTGTGTTACCAATAACGTGAATGAGGTTGCAGGATCAAGGGAGATGTCATAATTTTATATAACAAAAAAGGAATGTGGATTTATCCAAGGCTGCAGCAAAGGGTAACACTGAACCCTTTAAGGAATCACTAAAAGCACCAATAATTAATCCATGTGTAAGTTGTGTTATTAAGACAACAAGCTTCAGTGCAAAATTACAACTACATTAACACAACTTGCAAGATAGAACATATGGTTTGTATGACAGTGAGCAGTAGGAGTATAACTGCCGCAACCATTGTTGTGCCTTTCCATAGATTGTTGAAATATATTCTTCTTAGAGTTGCCTTTGTTATGTTCCAAGGATTGTTATAGTGTTCCTTGAGTTCCTCGCAAATGTTATAGTAACAGGAACAACTCAAAATGTTAGATTAAGTTTTTTAAACATATTTGTTACTGAAGCATTGTTGCCCATAAGATTGGTAATAAGTCGATTTCCAATAAGCAAGTCCACGTCTTTTTCAATATCAATAAGATAATCCATTGGTCTAATGTAATTGCAAACATGAGTATCCCACGGGTAATGACATTGCTCCAAAGCCGTAACATTTGTAAACAGACGTCCAGTATTGTCATATATTCGTAAATGTGGTATTTGACACTCCTGCTTTTGCTTTTCAAATCTTATATCAAGTAAGCTGTGTCCTCCTTCCATACGCTTGAACATCACTCCCAACTCATGCAACTTCACTGCAGAAGGTAAATCTTCAACCCTTCAATTTGATGGCTTTGATCTAGGATAAGTTTCAAGTAGAGTACTTCTTCTCCAATTGGTGAAAATTTTTAACTATCAATAGGGGAGTTAATCTAATCAACTCTAAACCTTGAAAAAAAAACTAAAGAAAGAACAAGAAAGCTCCACCAAGTTAAACATGTCTGAGCCAACGAAAGTTAAATTATGTATTTCCTCAAGGACAAAATATGGAAGTTGATTTTCGAGTAATTCCAAGTCTGTGGATAAAGTATGTCTTACTGTTGTTGTACCTAGCAATGAGTCTCTCCTATCTCCAAAGTTTACATGCCTTAAGAAGAGCACTATAATGAAAATAACATCATATAAAATCATTCTTACATACTCAAGACTCCCTACCTCAGATGTTTCATTGTAATAGTTACGTATGTTTTTTTCATTGCTCTTGATGAAGCTTAAAAATTCATCACGTTTCTCAATTGTTTTCATTTATTCTACGAATGTTTTCAGGAACCCTGTAAATGCAACATTGATTAGGATCAGGATCAGGATTAGACTACGAGTGTTGGTCAGTGTCACTTAACAAGTCTTTGACCAGATCCTCATGTTTAAAGGAAGCATTTATCATCTGCAAGTTCATTGTCCTGTAGACAAACGTACAGACAAGAGTCAATAGCAGCAAATAGATAAATGCAACCCTCACAAGAAAAATATTATTCTAGGTTATGCATGCATGATCTATTAAATTTTAAACCAAACGTCATTATAACCTTGGATTAATTTTTCAATAAAGATCTTTCCAATCAATTTATTATTTATTAACATTGTTTTATTTTACACAAATTCTATTATCATGTCTTTCTGATCAATTAATTAGTCATAAACTTTATTAACATTGTTTTATTTTTATTCAATGGTTCACTAAGACTTGATGCAATGATGTATGATGTATCAATCTTGATTTATATTTTTATTAATTAGTCGTAAATTACATTAATAGTTTCTCTGTCTCTTTCAAACCTTTTCAATTAAAAAAATAATTAAATCAAATAAGATAATCAATATCAATCTTGAATATTAATTTTGATATTCTATATAATATTTTAAAATTTAGTCAATTAATTCAATCCAATTTAATTACTTAATAATCTAATCACTTGTATCTTCAAAAACTAGTTAATATATTCCAAAAAGCAAACCACAAAAAAAAAAAAAAAAAAAAAAAGGCCAATCCCAAAAATAAAATATATACTCAAAAATTAACTAAATGTACATTTATTTTCATATCCAAATTTTATTTGTATATTTCAATGAGTTTTTATTTTACTCTCTAGAGTTATTACTAAAGAATTATAAAAAATCAATATTAAAAAAAAAATTAAAGATAATTCATATAAGACATTCGGGGAAAATTCCTCGTTGAGATTATCCTTGTTAGGGGAAAATTCCTATGAGGATTAATACCACTATCCCCCAACCTCCAGGTCAGGTTGGGGTGGAGATGGACAACATCTCATCCCCCACGAGGCGGAGGGGCCCAACGAACCCCCAAGGAGTCAGGTGCAGGTCCAAGGACCCCAATCCCTGGTCCCGACCCGCCGCGCCCCCATCCCTAACTAAGAGCAGTAGTTTCTCAGATCGCATGATATTGCCTTAAAATGAGTTCATAATATAGAACTTTTTTTTTGCTCGTTTTCTTTGTAAGCAAATATACTGATATTCATAATATTCCTAAGAATCTTCATTCCATGTATGGTAATCAAAAGATTTAAGAAAGCCAACAGATAAAATCAACTAAAATTAAGTGGGATATTAAATTATATTATACATTTCAAGCAATCCTATCAATTATCATTAACATATTAAGATTATGAATAACTAATGGATCAATTCAATAATAATAATAATAAATGAAAAAGGTGCATTATTATAATTTGAACCTGAAATTAGGAAGTAATTTTGTGGTACTGAGGGAGCAGTTTCCCAGACCTTCCTCTCCAATATTTTCACGGCTCTGGTGCGGGGATGTGCTACTATCTATCTCCCTCTCCCTTCGATAATCATGTGTGTTATGTATTTACAAGTTGATCTTGATCTAAGATTATATTTATAATCATGTCATTCCTCTTTTCGGTTTTAATATTTACTAATTGACTTTAAGTCATATAGTAAACCAAAGTCATGTAAGAAACTACTAATGTAGTAGGTAATTCCTATTTAATTAATGCATTGAACAATTGATAAATGCATTTTCTTATTAAAGAAAAGCAATGCTACAGTTACCGAAAAGGGATACCGAATTCATGCATCGAACAGACGTGGCACCATTCGGTTTTTTCAAAAACAAAATTCATAATTAATCAACAATCATGATGATGCCACGTTGTTAGAGTCATGAAAGTGACTCTATTTTGGTGATAAAAATACCCCATGTGTGATTAAATTGAAGTATATTGAGATAATTAAAGAATTTATGAATTTATTCACGAAAATTGCTTCCTAATATTTTTCTTATGAATTTAACGTGTTTGGAATGATTTTGGAAAGTATATGAGTTGATATTAGGTTGTGGTTTATGGATTAAGGGTGATTTTGTCTCATTTATGCTG
>NW_022195273.1:0-28559 GCF_008641045.1 Pistacia vera
GATTAAGACTATTCTCGTTTTCATTGAGGGATAAAGCTAAGGGATGGTTAATGGCACTGCCATCAGGAACGATCACAAGATGGAATGATTTAGCATAGAAGTTCTTAACCAAATTCTTTCCTTCAGCAAAATCGGCAAAACTGAGAAATGATATGACATCGTTTCTACAGGAAGAGTCTAAATCATTATATGAGGCTTGGGAAAGATACAAGGAATTACTGAGGAGATGTCCACACCATGGGTTGCCAGTTTGGATGCAAGTCCAAACGTTTTATAACGGATTGATGGTTAATGTGCAAACTATGGTTTATGCAGCATTGCAAAATAAGACACTGGAAGAAGCTCATGAGTTGCTTGAAGTTTTGGCAAGTAACAACTATCAAAGACCTAATAAAAGGGTACAGCAGAAGAAATCTATGGGTCTTCATGAAGTTGATGCATACACGGCTATTTCAGCACAACTTACAGCACTTTAGAAACAGTTGGGAAGTATGCAGGTAAATTCTATTCCAGCTCCTCAACTAATTTGTGAATTTTGTGTAGGTGGTCATGTGAGCATTGAATGCCAAGTGGGAAACACGTTTTCTTCAGCGTCTTCATCGGCAGAACAGGTTAACTACTTGGTAGGAAATCAAAGGCAACTGAACAATCCATACTCCAACACATATAATCCTAGTTGGAAGAATCATCTGAACCTGTCTTGGGGCAATCAGAATCAACAGAATTAGCAAAATAATCAATGGAACCAAAGAGTAATGCCAAACAACCAAGGAGGTGAACAATTAACAAGGAGAGCAAAGAGTGAGAAAACTGGAGGATATGTTTGGAAAATTTATGCAAGAGACCACAGGTTTCATGAATGAGACAAGGACGAATTTCAGAAATCAAGGGGCGTCCATTCAAAACTTGGAGGTACAGGTGGGGCAATTGGCTAATGAGAGACCACAGGGTTCCCTACCAAGTAACACAGTGACTAACCCACGTGAGCAAGCAAATGCAATAACTCTGAAGAGTGGGACAATTTTGGAAGAGGTGGAACAATCAGGGAAAGAAGAAAGTTTATCAAAGGAAAAGGAAGATTCTGATGAGGAAGTTGATGAAGAGATCGTTGCTGAAGAGAAACCAACCAGCTCTGGGGAAGATGAACAAATGCGGGAAGAGAGACAAAGACAAAAGAAAGAGAAATTGCCATTTCCTGAGATACCACCAGAGTTGGCACATCACACCCCTCCCGTGCCTTTTCCTTAGAGACTCAAGAAAAAGAATCAGGATAAGCAGTTTTCTAAATTCATTGAAATATTTAAAAAAACTGCATATTAACATTCCTTTTGTAGATGCATTGCAACAGATGCTGAGCTACGAGAAATTTCTCAAGGAGATTTTATCAAACAAAAGGAAGTTAGAAGATGAGGAAACAGTGATGCTCACGGAAGAGTGTAACGAAATTCTACAAAAGAAGCTGCCCTCGGAACTCAAAGATCCAAGGAGTTTTACTATTATAGGAGACATTCCTTTTGATAGAGTTTTATGTGATTTAGGTGTGAGCATCAATCTAATGCCTTTTTCTATTTTCAGGAGATTGGGAATTGGTGAAGTGAAGCGAACGACCATGTCATTACAGCTTGTAGATAGATCCATCAAACATCCGAGGGGTATAGTTGAAGATGTGTTAGTGAAAGTAGACAAGATTATTTTTCCAGCGGACTTTATTGTATTGGACATGGAAGAGGATAAGGAAATACCTCTCATTTTAGGAAGACCATTTTTGGCCACCGGGAGAGCTCTCATTGATGTGTAAGAAGGAAAGTTACTGTTAAGAGTTCAAGATGAAATAGTAACGTTCAATGTTTTTAATGCTACGAAGTTTCCATCAGAATCAGATTCGTGCTTTAGTGTTGACATGGTCGATAAACTAGTAGCAGAGGCTATTGAAGAGAACACTCCACAACTATCTGTATTGCCCAATAAAAAATAATAGAGGTAGATGAACCGGCAAAGAATGAATGTGCTAGATTATTGGAAGCACTTTACCGATGGTTGAGAGCCAAGATCTAGAATTTGAGGAATTTGATTTTGAGAAAGAGAAGGAAAAGGAAAGAAATGAAGAACCTCTGAAACTTGAACTGAAGCCTTTACCTTCCCACATCGAATATGTGTATCTTGGTGAATCTGAAACTTTCCCAGTAATCATCAGTTCAAGGTTGAATAAATTGGAAGAAAAGCAGTTGATTCAGGTATTAAGAGAACATAGATCAGCAATTGGATGGACTATTTCGTATATTAGAGGTATCTCTTGTTAGGAAACGACCCGGTTGCGCAGCAGAAAACAAAATTTTACAACCACGGATCGTTCCTTAGAAACCAAAATCAAGGCACAGATTTTACAGTTTATGCATAATATAAGAATCTACCGAAAATAAATCCAAAGGTTTGAGAAACCATACCCACGTTGGAGGCTCCACCAATGTTGTCTCTGAATGTGTTTGCTACCGATCCAAGTGTAGGATCGAATCGTAGAGGTCCATATTAAGACAATCAACAAGAACCAAGGAGGGATTTGCTAGATCCTCCTTGGCCTTAAGAAATCAAGAAGAACAAAAGAAAAAGGTTTGATTTTCAATCAAACAGTGAAAGTGGCATGGGAGTGTCTCCAAAAGGCTGCTGTGTTTTTCTTTTTTTTCTTTCAAAAGGCAAATATGAATTAATAATTAAATCACACAAACACTATTCCTTTTATAGGCAAACCAAGTTGCCCTATCCCCACATGGAATGGGCTTGGGCTCCAACCCAAACACCCCATGTTGCCAAACACTCCCAATTAGATATTTTAATTTAATTCATCATTATCTTAATTAAAATAAATTAATATTTAATTAACATTTAACAATAATGATGATTTAATTAAATATGTGCGAACACACATTTAACCGTAATTTCACTTATTTAATTTTTAACAAATTAAATAAAAGGCTACGACCTCAACCAATTTAAATTGCAACTGTGAAATTACCAAAATACCCTTGTCGCCTAAAACGAGAAAATGCCCGTTCTTTTCTTCTTGGCTCTTAAATGATCTTCTATGTGTTTGCCAAGGCTCCTCATCATACCGGTATTGTATAGTATCGCGATTAACACCAATTATTCGTCTCACAACCAGACCAAGCTTGGGCCCCTAGCAGGCATCAGTTGCCACCCGATAATTCGGGTCAGCAAAGTAGCTACCTGTCACGATATTTTTACCCGTACAAACATCCTTTCAATCCATACTTATCTCGACGAGACGAAGGGCATAGAACTAGTGTCACCTTCGTTCCTCCTCTCTATTATATATTCGTTTCTGGACCAATGACCCTTAATTATAATCTGGATATAGCCACAACTCAATCCTACTCGGCACAGTTTCAGTGTCATTGCGCAGATACTGAATTGCCTGTGAATACTTCTCCCATAACCCTGCGTGGATGATCTGTTGTCAATCACCATAGTCTTTTATACACTCCCTTGCTATACGCGCAATCACCCCCGTACTGCATCTCTGAATTAAACTGCGTTAGGCCATGTCAAACTGTACCATCGATGTACAAGGTGCTCATTGATCTCAAGTCGAACGGATCACATGCCACCATTCGTTAGAGATTATGTTCCTACACTGGAGTTACCATCCATCATGAATCCTCTGGGGTCAGTCTATGAACTTCTGCGGTAGTAATCCGCCTACACAAGCACCCATGTGTTCACACAACCGGTTGATCACAAACAACCTTGACAAGTGAGATCAGTCCACTGCCTTTTCGACAGGTCTGCAAACTATGATAGCCTTACCTTTTTATTCTGTGCTCTTACTTACTTAAGAATAATACTGGGGCTACGACGATTTCTAAGAGTGGTCCCACCATATGTGCTCATAGTTTTCTCACTATCAAAATTTAAACACTTGATACCCTCCGTCACGTTCTACCATTCTAAAGGACATATATCAATACATATTGCAATATAATGTTTTACCGCATATAAATAAAATGCCTTTTATTATTGTTAAATGAACATTATTCAAAGAGTCAATTCCACAATAATTGATTGGCTCTAGGGCATCTACTCTAACATCTCTCCATCTTTTTGTATGCTAAGATACTTATGGACAGAATGCATCCTCAGCTGGTGCAACCACAATGGAGATTGACTCCTTCGATGAAGGTGTTAGTGTATATTCAGTAGTATGCCCCGTAGAAGCCAGTTGTGTTGTCGGTTTTAAGCTTTTGTCCTGTATCTATATATGATAATATAATAAAGAAGACAGAGTTCTTCATTCAATCTGTAAATTGCGTTCTTTTCAGATCATCGCTTTAAAATAAGTATGTATATGAATAGTCTAGATGATTCCTTTAATCAGTAAATGAATTATCGACAAAGGGTTCCCTACAAAAGCAATATAATTTGGGCACTATATTGCATAGTAGGCATACTGGATGCTTTCGAAAGATTCATGATTGATATCAGTACGGATGACGATTATGTTGATCCAAACCACCAATTTTGCCCACAAACAACACAATAAATATGCCTAAACTCAAGCTCAATTTGGCCAAACACAAATGGAAGAGTTCACTTACTTGCAATTTTTAGGTTAAGACAAGAATAACACCTTCAACGCATAAATGAACTCTCCCCCACTGCAATCGATTCCACCACCAATCTCCTTGCCAGCTTTGAGTAAAGAAATCTCAATAAGAACACAAGTTCTCTTCATGGTTAAACCCAAGTTTTTGATATTTCATGAACGAACATTTCAGGAAATAGTTCCTTTATATGCATTACCAGGCTAAAGAGTAATCCCAAATACAATACAAAAAATGAAAATTATAATATTACACAAAAATGATACAGATCCTTCCATTCAAAAAAGGCCATACCCCTTTAATGCAAAAAAGGACCGATTCCCTATTCTAGTGGTTCATGTCTTAACCACCCGTATTAGTTTGAAAGAAAAACTCTTCACTTTAATTAGCCCAAAACTGATCAAGATCCTCAATCCAGTTCCTAATAAGGGTTGCAAGAGTTGTGCCTGAAATCCTTGGCAATTGGATCCAATAAGGGTTCAAGTGGAACTTTCCTCCTTGGAATGAGAATTGGGCCGAATGGGGGCACTTCAACACTTGGCTTCTTCTCTTGGTGACTTGCTTCCTTTGTTGGGCTTGGGCTTGGAAAGGTTTGGGCCAAAGTGCTTGGCTCTCTATCCCCTTGGTACTGCTTGGGCTGAATGCTCCTCCAATGCTTTTCATCCACATTCCCACAATCCAAGTGTTTACGGACTTGGATAACTTCTTTGATTCACCGCATTAGCAAGTGTTTTAGGACTTGTAATATCTTTGTCCACTTATGTTTACAAGTGTTTTAGGACTCTTACATATATCTCTCCTCGGGTTGAGAAGTGATTTGCTTCCTCAATCCAAATCGTCCTCCCAACTATGGGCTTAGATCCCCCCATTACGGTGGCGGAGACTCCCCATACTCACTAGGCAACTCCCTTAGATACATTTCATTTACACCCTCTCAACATCTCAAAAGGTCCTCAGCCCAGGAGCTAGTTACTCTTCTCTTGACTTGGACAAAACTTCATTTCTCAATTGAATTCCAACTAAATCCCCCGGTTGGAAAGCATAGGTTTCTATGGCTTGTTTGGCTTATTCTTGATCTTCTCGTTTGAATTTTCTATTTGACTCTCACATTTTCATGGAGTTTCGTCTTATTGTTTTCAACTTCTCATTGCAGCTCACACTTGCTCGAAATCCACGGGGTAGGGAATAGATCCAAAGGGAATAGTTGGGTTACTCCCTACAACACCTCAAAGGAGTGATACCCTAGTGAACTAGACTCCTATTGTCGGTAACTTCAACATGGCCAATTGCAAATCCCAATCCTTTAATGCTTACCACCTTAACTCCTTCGGACATTAACCCACACTTTAATTCACCACTTCGGTTTTGACCATCATTTTGAGGGGTGTGAGTCTAACATTAATTTTGTCCCTATCTACCCCATAAACTCTTCTCCAACATGACTCAAGAATTTGATCCCTATCCGTACGACAATGTTTCTCGAATGCGTATGAGTCTCACCACTTCTCTAAGAACAATTCGGCAATTTGGAGGCATCATTCTTGTATGGCATGATATGAAAGGGCTATTTTTGAGAACCTACACCACTACATGATGATCTTTTTCCTCTTTGGTCCTCTAAGCAATGCAGACCACAAAATCCAGCTAGGTCCTCCCAAGTGCTGGGCGTGTGACTGGGTAAGGGAGTGTGGTGGTGAGTATGGTCCGGCCCTTGAATTGACTCTTAGGCGTCTTTGAACATGATCCACACCTTCTAATAGAGCTTGAAAGGTCCCCTAACATGCTAGGCCCATAAAAATATTCCTTGATGGTTCTCTAAAGTCCCTTAAGTACCCCAAAATGGCCTGCCAACCCCCACTATGTGCTTCCGCTCATACTTATTATCTCTAAAACACACTACCCTTAAGGAACCATCATGCTTCTACCCTTGAACAAGTGCCCTCTGCATAGTGATTTTCAAACCCAAGTTTCCCACATCGGTTATGCATGTTTTCATCTCCAACAAATCGCTCCTAACACAATTTCATTATTCAAAACCTAGAACTCTATGAATCAGTAAAGACATAAGGCATACCTTCTAGAGAGTGCATCGGCTTACAACCATTGTGACTCCTTGTTTGTAATTCAGCAAACAAGAAGGAATTGGATGACTCACCCCATTCAGCCAGTCTTGTGTTGAGTTTAACGCTGCCCATTGATAACCTCAAAGCTTGGTGTCCTGAATGGAGACAATTGTTTCGGTTGGTCGCCGCAGGTAATGATCCATGGTCAAGTGCGCTCACTATAGCTAACACTCCTGTCATACGTTCTATACTTTCCTCCTTGAATCACTAAGCTTCTCACTAAGTATCTATTGGCCTCTTGATTGTCAAAACTGCCCCAATCAACACCGCTTGCATCACATTCTACTTTCAAAGCACTTTGGTAAATTCGGTAGGGCAGGATGGAGCTTCACACAACTTCTTTATCAAATTAACAACTTCATTGCTGCCTAGTCCACTCAAAAGTCCTCTTCAAACTTCAGTTATGGGAGCCATAATGGAACTAAAATTAGGCCAAACCTTGGTATGAAAGAGGTCTACATGAAACATCCTACTTCCGTAATTGAACCAGGTTTAGGCCAATTTTTGAATGGATTCACCTTGGATTGATCTACCTATTCCTTCTCCCGAAACTACTAACCCAAAACACCAATTGTTTCATAAATACGCTACATTTTCAAGCTACATACAACTTCTTTTCTCAAGTATTCAAGCACTAACACGGGTTCTACATACTATCCTCACAAGTCTCTAATCAAATACATCAATCAAATACACACCCAAGTTTTCCAATGAAAGTTTGATACCTCATCATTAACCTCATGAGTGCTTGTGCATTGGAAAGGGCCGACAAGGCAATCACCATACCTTCATACAATCCTCCTTGGTCCTGAAGCCGTTTTCCATTTCGCATCTCCTCTGCGCATGTCTAATTTGATGTAACCACTCCTTAGATCAATTTTTGAGAAGATGTTGCACACATGAGCCACTCCAACATGTCAGTCTAACTGTGGATGGGATACCTATACTTGATAGTTATCCCGATTGATGGCTTGACTATCAATACCCATCCGGTAAGTGCCATCCTTCCTTGGGT
The DNA here is from genome assembly GCF_008641045.1 of Pistacia vera. Lineage (NCBI taxonomy): Eukaryota > Viridiplantae > Streptophyta > Magnoliopsida > Sapindales > Anacardiaceae > Pistacia > Pistacia vera. The sequence continues at coordinate 7,755 of NW_022195273.1, forward strand.
ACAAGCACGGCTTGTAACTGAACAGAGCTCATTGCTTTCTCTCACAAATCCCATTGGAATCACATCCTCAACTTGGTCTTTGAATCTCTCTTGACTCTTTGAAGATTGCACTAGATGATCTATTGGGAAGTCGGCCACCGGGATCCAAATCAATATGATATTCTATGTCCCCTAAGTGTGGCAACCCCTTGGTACCTCCCTAGAAAACTCATCCCAATTCATCCCAGATAGATGGTGACTTCGTGTGAAATTCAGGTTGCTCTCTCTCTGGTTTGTCTCAGCGATACGGAGGGCATGAGGGTTGTGTTTTGGAAAGCTCCTTTCTACTTAGGGTGCTGTTTAGGAAGAGGGTTTTACGGTTTGTGCCTTGGATGGTGGTTGGAAAGTGGTTTGGAAGTGTTTGTGTGGATCTTGGTAATGGCTTGGGTGGGGGCTAAGGAGGCAAGGTAAGAGCTTCTATGTGAGTCTTGACTGAGTAGGTATTCTTGCGGCCATCATGGATCCTTCTCTACATATTGCCATGGCCTTCCAAGTAAAGATTGCAAGCATCCATGAATGATATCACAAGTACCCTCATCCGAATGAGCCCCCCAATGGAATGTACCACTACTGACTCTTGACTACTTGTGGATGGGTCTCCATTGCTCCACATTGTAGCTTGTACGGGTGAGAAAGGATCACAACCATCGCCAGCCCCCAATTTCCTCCCCAATTTGGTGGAAGCAACATTGGGTCACACTCCCAGATCTACCATGATCATGAACATTCCCTTGATATGCACCTTGTATGCCACATATGGTTTGGTGTAAGAAGGGAACCCTTTTGGTATTTACTTTCCTTAAGAGTTTCTTGGGGCCAAGGCATTCATGCCTTCAATTGCTTTTCAATCCTTGTGGACAGCTTGCAACTCCACAAAGGAATGGGAAGAACCTTGCACTCAAGCTTGTATGCAATGTCCTTACTCAAACCGCTATGAACCTTGCAATTGTATGCTCTTTCTCTTCAATATCACTTCTCAACATCAACCCTTTAACTCCCAAATACTCCTCAACTTTCTATCTCCCTTGCTTCAAATTATGAGCTAAGATAAAGGTCTTTTTCGTGATTTCGGGCGAATCTTTTCTTCAACACTCTCCTTCAATTCTCCCATGATCTAATTCTATCTTTTCTCTCTTTCTCTCTTCTTCCTTGTATTTTCCCACCACAAGGAGTGCATACTCCTTGAATTTTAATATGGCTTACTTTACCTTCTTTTCATCATGTTCCCTTAATTCAATACCCGCTCAATCCCATGCACCAATCAATGAGTCATTTGGGTCAGACTTCCATTGATTCGGTAAGTCTACTTTAAAACCCCTATCATCATCAAACCTTCTCCTCCCAGGCACTTCGGATTCACTAGATGAATCATACTATCTCCTAGGTTTTTCATATACATGGTGTCCTAAGGATGGTTCGTTGGTGGTAGTATGGGCGACCATCCCGTGGGGGGTTGTGGGGTTTCCTTAAAAGTGGGTTTGGGTTTGAAAGTTTGGCAATTGTCTTTAGACATGTTAACCATCAACTCCTCATGCTTGACATATTTCTTTTACTTCACAAGTTCTCCTGAATTCTTTTGTGTGCACTTTCCCATGGGTTGGGGGTGGATTGGGGAGGAAGGGACTTGTTTGCCATGAGAATTTTGAAGTTTAGCTACTTTGAACGTAACTCTGATGAACAGTAACTTTTTGAATGTTAAGAAAAAGGAAATGGGAGGGAAAGGTCAATTGTATGAGTTTTGGTGATTTTGTTTAAGTGTAAGCATTCGGTGAATAGTGTTCTGTGAATAGTGTTCTATGAATAGTATTCTGTGAACAGTGTTTTTGTGATTAGCGGCTAGGTGTTATTGAGATGAGATTAGGTTAATTTAATTGTGTTTAGGGTTTAGGGTTGTTGTTAGTGTTTAGGTTTAGTGTTTGGGTTAAGGGTTTAAGGTTGTGTTGTAAAGGAATGGGTTTAGTTGACTTTGGAGGGAATTGGTTAGGGTTTGGGTGAGGTGGCAATGGGTTTGGTTATAGGGAACAGGTGTAAGGGATTTGGTTGGGGATGTGTTTGTGTGAGAGAAAAATTGTTCATTCACTTGTAACAAAGAAATGTTTGAAAACACTTAGGCCAAGAACTCCAAATCCGCAATGTAGACTCAAAATCCGGCCACCTTCATTCAATCAATCTACTCCAATTCACAACCTAAGCTCTGATACCAAATGATCCAAATCCAACCATTTGCCAACAAACACACAAAAATATCCCCTAAACTCAAGCTCAAATTCGGCCAAACACAAATGGAAGCAATGTCACACTTCTTGCAATTTTTAGGTTAAGACAAGAATGAACCTTCAAGCTAAAGGAATTCTCCACCAACTTGAATCGATTCACCACCAATCTCCTTGCCAAGACTGGTAAGAAATCTCAATGAGAACACAAAGTTCTCTCAATGGTTAACAAGTTTTGATATTTCATGAACTAACTTACAAGGAATAGTTGCCTTTATAGGCAATTACAAGGCTAAAGAGTAATCAACAAATACAATACAAAAATAAAAATTAATAAATATTACACAAAAATTACAAGCCTTCCATTCAAAAATAAGGCCATACCCATTTATGCAAAAGGGACATGATTCCCTATTCTAGGGTTCATGTCTTATAACCACACTATTAGTTGAAAAAAACTCACTTTATTAGCCCAAAACTTGATCATGACCTAATCAATGCTACTAATAAGGGTGCAAGATTGGGCCTTGAAGATCTTGCATTGGATCACATAAGGGTTCAGTGGACTTTCCCCTTTGGAATGAGATTGGGCCGAATGGGTCACTTCAACACTTGGCTTCTCTCTTGTGGACTTGAGCTTCCTTTGTTGGGCTTGGGCTTGGAATGGTTTGGGCTGAAGTGCTTGGTCCTCCCCCCCATTGGGACTTGCTTGTGCTGAATCTCCTCCAATGCTTTCCACACTCCACAATCCAGTGTTTTAGGACTTGAATGAATTCTTTGATTCAACCAAATTAGCAGTGTTTTAGGACTTGTAATTCCTTGTCCACTCATGTTTACAAGTGTTTTAGACTCTACACATATCAATAGCCAGACATTGTTACATTATTAGGGATTAGCGTTGTGAACTATTTTTCAAACGTGAGCAAATAACGACAAATTACTTGGAAAAGCATGTAGTCAATGATATATCGTTTGTTTATATAGTGCACGTGTAGTCCTTTGACCTGAGACATTGTAGTTGGATTCGATACAATGCATATGGTTCATGGCGTGCTATCTAGGCACCCAGAATTAAACCTAAAAATACACGTAGTATGTGTAAGTCGGTCGATCCCACAGAGTGTCAGCCGAATTTGATGTTATGTGAACAAAGTTGGGGTGTTTTGTGTAAACAGAAACGTTCTTTAGCAAAAACCAAAAAAAAAAAACAAAAACACTCAATTCGAAATCAATAATATAAACGAAACTTGTCTCCATCAACATCCACCATCGGAATCTCACAACTGATCATTGATGCAAAAATCAATTCATACATGAATATTCACCGTTGGAACTATTTTCCTATCTCTCCTTAATTTTAATTAATAGGAACACAAGCGCTCTATTATCTTACCACTAAACACCTAGACCAACGCTTAAGATTTAATCTGTGGCGCCTTAAGAATTAGAGAGATCGATGAAGCTAAACAACACAAACACAAGCAGTTTGATTTAATTTGTTGAATGTTCTTCATAAGGTTATTAATTCCTGACGCGCAAATTACTAACCCTAATTGCTTCACAAGTTGGAGGATCAACAATTACGGATTTGATATCAAACTTAGCGGTAGATTTCAACAAATAATACACTAGTAGGCCTCCTAGTAATTAAATGCATCATCATGAAAATATGCACAAAATAACATTCAATACTCAAAACACGAAATTGAACACTAAAATACATAGATTAGTCTCACATTGTTGATTCCGAGGTCTCCGTTTCCGACGACCAAATTACAAAAGTTTTTTAGCCGCTCATGGCATCAACCAAAACTCAAAAAGAAAAAAATTCCAGAGAAGAGAAGAGAGAGTGTTGGTCCCTTCAAACCTATCTGTCTCCCTTTTAAAATCCAATTTAAGTGTTTGATCCCACTCAATCTCCTAAAAGAAATATTCTCCTATCCTAAATAACATTAATCCTAATTTAATTCTAATTGGAACTAAAATAAAATAGAGTCCTAATAAAATAGGAAGGTGGTGTTCCAGCTGTAATTTTCGTGCAGCATGTATGTCTTCAAAACGTGCAATAAAAGACTGACTTGCATAACAAGCACGAACGCTCCAGGACTCGGTAATGCAGGTGCGTAACTTCAAGCTCAATTAACACCTTGATCAGTCAGTATCTCTAAAAACTCAAAACATGACGTTGTAGAGCTCTTTCTTAGAGTTCCACAGCACTTGAATCATCTCAATCGGAGCTCGGATAGGAGAATTATGCCCAGAGAATACGAAGCAGTGGCGAAACTGTCCGAATTCCCCTAATTAATTCCGTTTTTCAATTAACACCTCCATTTGCTCCTAAACCAAAATAAAGTAATAATGAGTACAATTAGGAAACAAATACATATAAAAGACTAAACATTAAGGGGTTAAATATGACATTTGCATTCCCATCAATTCCCACACTTAGCTTTTGCACGTCCTCGGCAAACTAATTCACAAACCTACACTCAAGTCATATCAGGAACCCCTCATCTCCAGTCATCTCAAGACATCCTGAGCATAAGCAACAATATTTAATCCTGCATATTCATACCTAACTTAGGAAGCAGCAAAATAAATAAAACAGAGTTAATGACTTCATCTCTCTTCATCATTTTCCACAATTACCTCAATTAGTCAATGCAAACAAGAAACTAATCACAACCAATTCGTGTACAACTCACCTCTCAATTTTTCTTTTACTTTTTCTCTTTACTACTACAAACTGGGTAGCAAACTAAGGATCAATTTTTTTCTCTTTTTTTTTTTTTTTTTTGTTTTGAAAAAGAATGAGTGCATTTATGCTCCATCTTATTTCATGTTGTGTTTATGAGTGAGTGCGTTTTACGCTCCATCTCGACCACCACATACCTTTCTTTTTCTTTTTCCTATTTGCTTAAACCCAAATTTAGGACTAGCTTAAGAGAAACAATTTTTTCTTTTTCTTTTAAGGGTTGTTATAACACTCCTCATCATGCTTCGTCACCAAGTCTCACAACTTCTAAGACATATTATTTCAAACTACAAAGATTCAAATGATTAACTCATTTTATGAAAGATTGCTAACATCCTAAGTCAAGGAATATGCTCAATACAAAGTCAAGTTACTATTCATGCATCACTAGAACGTTCAAAGACATGACTTAAAGCATAAACCTTCCTAAAAACAAATGCGGATTTCGTTTAAGGTGTACGTGGCGTTGTATACCCAGGTTGCCAAGTACTGCTAGGCAGTTTTTAAGGCGGGTTCTGGTTTCCAGCCGATATACCCTTAAACTAAAAACAGAACCTAAACAAAACCTAAACAAAACTAAATCCCTCCCCCACACTTAAACTGACATTGTCCCCAATGTAAGATAAATGCAAAGAAAAGGCAACAATAACCAAATTTAAAATGCTAGAAAAGAAACAAACTCCCCTTGGGTGCCTCCCAAGCAGCGCCTTTGTTTATTGTCGTTGGCTCGACCTAATGGTTTCTTCTTGCGATGCACTGAGTATACCGGAGATTTTCACCGGTAACGTTCCTTCGTCTCAAGGAACACGTACTTGAGATAACTAGGGAGGCTCAAATCTGGAATGGATCCTGCAAAACAAAAGGTAAAGGCCTCTCGTTAGAAATTGGTAATGCAATATAAGGAACGTTACCTGACTGTTGCTGTAACTTTGGAGAATCATTTAACGCTGCAACAGTCTCCTGAAAATCAGTACTCAAAGCTACCTCCTCATTCTCTTCCTCAGATGCTTACTAATGGCAACTCCCATTCCATCTTTTCCATCAAGTTCAAAAACTTCCTGTGCTAAAAAATCACCCATCAATAGAATAAACATGATTCATCATCATCATCAGGATATTTCATGGCATCATAAATGTCAAACTTAACAATTTCACCATCAAATTCCATTGTAAGTATGCCACTATGAACATCTATCTTAGTCTGGATGTTTTTAGAATGGTCTTCCTACACAATAGTGGGCAGTTTGTCACCATTTTCCATATCAGTACATAGAAACAGTAGGGAAAATTAAGCCATTAACTTGTACCAAAACATCCTCAACTACACCCTAGGATAGGCATTAGATCCATCAGCTAATTGAATCACAACACTAGTTTATTCAAAGGTCCAAGTTTCAAAGAAGCATATAGGAATATGGCATACATTTATAGAAGCTCCAATCTATCATGGCCTTCTCAAACCTAGTGTTACCTATCGTACAAGGGATAGTAACATACTTCCTTGCCTTCGCTGGAAGTTTTCTCTGAATCACAGCAGAAACATTCTCTCCTACTCTCACCTTTTCACACCCCTTAAGTTTCTGTTTCCTCTTAGTGTGCACAGTTCTTTCAAGAATTTAGCATAACGAGTACTTGTTTAATAGCATCAAAAAGTGGAATATTTACCTCGCATCTACGAAAAGTCTCATACATCTCTGTTTTGCTCATCTCTTCTAGATTCTGCTAAAGCTTGAGGAAAAGGTGGTACCGGTTTTATAGTCGGACAGAGGTGGAAACTTACGCTTAGGACACCATCGTCATTGGGAATGTTGCTGTCTACAACTACATCTTTCTCATTTTCTTCCTTCGACGATGGCGGGGCTGCTTCATTGGAATCTCAACCTCTTACCACTTCTCAAGCCGATCGCACTTACATTTTCTCTGGATTTACCATCGTTTGAGAAGGTAATTTCCCGAACTTTGCGCCTCCAGCCTATGATCGCGGTGCCATTTGACTCATTTGATTCTCCAAACTTTGAACACGGCTCTCTTCTCCTGTTGAAATTGCAAAGTATTAGTTGCAAGAGACTTAACAATTCTTCTAAAGACATACCAGAATTAGAAGTTTGGCTCGGTTGTTGTGTAGGGGGGTATGGCTGCTTGTACAGCTGGTAATTTAGGCTATTTTGAGGGTAAGGTTGATTCATTTGTGTGATCCCATAGCCAAGATTAGGGTGATCCCTCCATCCAGGTTATATGTGCTTGAATAAGGATCATACTTCTTTGCGGTTGTCCAAGGAAACCACCTGCACATTCCTTGCTCAACAGGCTCCTCTTGAAGAGTTGGGCACATATCAGTTGGATGCCCTACACCGACAAATTCCACAGCCTTCACTGTTTGCATATTACCTACAGCCATTTGACGAACAATAGAAGTTGACTCGAGATTTGTTGTTCTAGGGAAGAAATATTTACCTCATTATCACGCCAGATGGAAGGTCAGCTACTGCCAAACTGTTGAGAATTGGCTGCCATATTTGCAATCAAAGTTCTCGCGGCGCTCGAGAGTCTTATCCACCAACGCTCCTCACTTGCAGCATCATCATGCTCCTATCAGTATATGTAAGGCCCTCATAGAAATATTGGATAAGTAACTGCTCACTAATCTGATGATGGGGGCAGCTTGCACACATTTCTTAAAACGCTCCAGTATTCATGTAAGGACTCTCCGTTGTGCTGCCTTATACCACAAATTTCTTTCCGAATGTTTGCTGCCCTTGAAGCTGGGAAGTATTTCTCCAGAAATAATCTCTTCATCTCTTCCATGTGGTTATAGTTCCGAAGGGTAGATAATAGAGCCAATCCTTAGCCAATCCTTCAAAGAAAACGGGAAAGCTCTTAATTTAATTTGCTCCTCGGTCACCCCCGTAGGTTTCAACTTGTGCAAACCACATGAAGCTCCTTTAAATGGTTATGAGGATCTTCACCTGCAAGACCATGAAAAGTGGGCAAGAGTTGTTAGTCCAGATTTTATTCAAAAATAGTAGCAACAGCATCTAAAACAGGAAACATTATGCATAAAGTGCTTGATTCAAATCAGGGGCAGCAAGCTCTTCAAAGTCCGATTTGCAGCCATGACGTCCTCCTCTTCTATATCAGAGTTGCAGCAAATTGGGAATCAAAGCCAAATTGCTTTCCTCAGAATTTCTCCGAACTCCTCCTTCTTGCGCAAGTGGTCTCTATTTCCGAATCGAATGTTAAATCACCAGATGAGAGGACCTGGTCATACAACAAAAAACCTAATAAAGAATTAGAATGAATGACAAAATTGAAAACTAACTAGAAAATTAAAAAAAAAAATTATTAAATTCGCCAGAAACACTAAAATGGAAAAACCTATATCAAAACATTCGAATTTGGCCTTAAGAGGGTGGGGCTAGAAACATTTCTAGTTTTGCTCAGAACGTCGTTTTCTTCGAAAAGGGTACTCGCAGCACTCCTAACTCCACCAAAATCCTGCCGTGAACAGTACTGCCAAATATATATTTTTTTTCTGAAAATAAAAATAAAATAACAAGAACAAATAAAATCACAACAAACACAAAAAAAAAAAAAATCAACTAGATCACTCCCCGGCAACGGCGCCAAAATCTGGCGTGCTATCGTGGCACCCAGAAAAAACCTAAAAATACACGTAGTAGTGTAAGTCAGGGTCGATCCCACGAGATGTCTAGCCGAATTTGATGTTATGTGAACAAAGTTGGGTGTTTGTGTAAAACGAAAACGTTCTTAGCAAAAACCAAAAAAAAAAAAAAACAAAACAGCTCAATTCGAAATCAATTAATATAACGAACTTGGTCTCCATCAACATCCCCATCGGAATCTCACAACTGATCATTGATGCAAAAATAATCAATTCATACATTGAATATCACCGTTGGAAACTATTTTCCTATCTCTCCTTATTTTAATTAATTAGGAAACAAGCGCTCTTAATTAATCTTACCACTAAACAACCTAGACAAGCGCTCAAGATTTAATCTAGTGGCAGCCTAAGAATTAGAGAGATCGATGAAGCTAAACAACACAAACACAAGCAGTTGTATTTAATTTAGTTGAATGTTTTCATAAGGTTATTAATTCCTGACGCAGCAAATTACTAACCCTAATTGCTTCACAAGTTGGAGGGATCAACAATTACGGATTTGATATCAAACTTAGCGGTAGATTTCAACAAATAATACACTAGTAGGCCTCCTAGTAATTAAATGCATCAATCATGAAATATGCACAGAATAACATTCAATACTCAAACACGAAAATTGAACACTAAATAACATAGATTAGATCTCACAGTTGTTGATTCCGAGGTCTCCGTTTCCGACGACCAAATTACAAAAGTTTTTTAGCCGCTCATGGCCATCAACCAAAACTCAAAAAGAAAGAAAAATCCAGAGGAGAAGAGAGAGGCGTGGTCCTTCAAACCTAATCTGATCTCCCTTTTAAAATCCAATTTAAGTGTTTGAATCCACTCAATCTCCTAAAAGAAATATTCTCCTTCCTAAAATAACATTAATCCTAATTTAATTCTAATTGGAACTAAAATAAAATAGAGTCCTAATAAAATAGGAAGGTGGTGTTTCCAGCTGTATTTTCGTGCAGCATGTATGTCTTCAAAACGTGCAATAAAAGACTGACTTGCATAACAAGTCAGAACGCTCCAGGACGTCGGTAATGCAGGTGCGTCAACTTCAAGCTCAATTACAACCTTGATTCAGTCAGTATCTCTAAAAACGCAAAACATAAAGTTGTAGAGCTCTTTCTTAGAGTTCCACAGCACTTTGAATCATCTCAATCGGAGCTCGGATGAGAGAATTATGCCCAGAATACGAAGCAGTGGCGAAACTGTCCGATTCCCTAATTAATTCCGTTTTTCAATTAACACCTCCATTTGCTTCCTAAACCAAAAAAAGTAATAATGAGTACAATTAGGAAACAAATACATATAAAAGACTAACATTAAGGGGGTTAAATATGACATTTTGCATTCCCATCAGTTCATACGGTGTATAAGTACAGACTATCATGTTTCGTATAATAAAGCCTATTTGGTTATCATTGTTCATATGTGGAAACAAACAGTGGTCAATAGGGGATCCATTGACTCGGAAATATAGGTCAAGGTACCACTGACTCCATCTAGATTCGAGTTCCTGGACGAACGTCAAATATGTTAGAAATCAAAATCTTTGGCCAGAGTCTATTATTAGTCATACGAAAGCAAGTTCGGATGACAAGTTCCGGACATATTGATCGACGATTCGGTAGAAAATCAAGTTTAGATTTTTGACATTCCATGAATTCGTACTCAATCAGGTTATATCAATGGAAGGACTTTACCTGCATGGTACATATGATCTGAAATGGGTTCGATGAAGTATTTCTTCATCGTGGTTTAGGGACTATGGCACATTGCTAGATGTTTACGATAGTCGTTGGGCCTCCGGACAGGTTTCCAGTTCATCCATAAGCGACTCATGGCCATCCACGGTGGACCTACATGGTCACACCAATAGCCTTGAGAAGTTAGAGAAGGATGAGAGAGAGAAATGATTATCCCAGAAGAGGGCTAGCACCTTCCGAGGTAATGATGGATTTCTATGGTAATAGTTACATAGAAAATTGTTTGTGACATTTTAAGGGTTAAAATGGTCAAGCAATAATTAATTATATTTAATTATTATATCTTAAAGCGTTAAGATTAATGAGATGAATGAAAATAACCTTTTAATAGTTAAAGGGTAAAAGGGTAAATTTATGGGTTGTTAATGTTAACTAGTTTAGTTTACATGGACCCTTGAATAATATTGATTATTCAAAGGGTGACATAATAAATACTTGGGCTCCCTTTTGAAATAAAATTTTATTGGGGTTGGAAGTGAAAAATAAATAATTGCAAAATTGCCCAAGTATGTATGAAGGCAAAAGGTTGCATTTTAGTTCATAATACACATTGTTCACTCAAAGCAAACTAAAAAGCTCTCTCCCTAGCCACGACCACTCTCTAACTCTCTCAAGGTGGTATTAAAGTGTGGAGGTCTCATCATTTTGAGTCTTGTTTTCATCAATTCAAAGCAAATGAGAAGGTATAATGCTTTATCCAAGCTTTGCTTGAAAAATGTTTTTGAATCCAACCTTTCATGCTTTTATTCTTCATTTTCACCACTCTTCATGCATGTTGTTCTTTCAGAAGGAAGTGGTGAGAAAGGAGGTGGTGAAACTTCTAGATGAGGGCATAATTTATCCTATTTCAGATAGTCCATGGGTGAGCCCGGTGCAAGTAGTTCCGAAGAAAGGAGGTATCACAGTGATAAAGAATGAGAGCAACAAATTGATACCAACTAGGATGGTCACGGGCTGGAGAGTATGCATTGACTACCAAAAATTAAATGAAGCGACAAGGAATGATCATTTTCCACTTCCTTTCATCGATCAAATGTTGGAGAGATTGGCAGGGCATGCTTACTACTGTTTCCTAGATGGTTTTTCAGGATATAATCAAATTGCCATTGCTCTAGAAGATCAAGAGAAGACAACTTTCACTTGTCCCTATGGCACCTTTGCTTATAGAAGGATGTCGTTCGGATTGTGCAATACACCGGCCACATTTCAGAGATGCATGATATCGATCTTTGGTGACATGGTGGAATGGTTTATAGAAGTCTTCATGGATGACTTCTCTGTTTTGGTTCATCTTTTGACAATTTCTTATCTAATCTCTGATTTGTTTTGCAGCAATGTCAGGAGATGAATTTGGTGCTCAATTGGGAGGAGTGCCACTTCATGGTATAGGAAGGAATTGTGCTCAGTCACAAAATTTCAAAGGACGGCATAGAAGTAGATCGAGCAAAAACAGAAGTGATTGAGAAGCTGCCACCACTGTCCAATGTTAATGCAGTTCAGAGTTTCTTGGGGCATGCGGGGTTTTATAGACGGTTCATCAAGGATTTTTCTAAAATCTCTAAACCCCTCTGCAATTTATTGATTAAAGATGTTGCTTTTGATTTTAATGATGAATGCATGCATGCCTTTCAAACTCTAAAAAATTATTAGTGTGCACCTATTATTGCAGTTCCCGATTGGGAACTACCGTTTGAATTGATGTGTGATGCTAGTGATTTTGTACTAGGAGTAGTGTTAGGACAAAGAAAGAACAAAGTGTTGCATGTAATTCAGTATGCTAGCAAGACACTCACAGATGCACAGTTGAATTACACCACCACTGAAAAAAAGTTATTAGCCGTGTTTTTGCATTTGACAAATTTCATTCATATTTGCTAGGTGCTAAGGTGATAGTCTACACAGATCATTCGGCACTCAAGCACCTATTGGCAAAGCAAGAAGCGAAATCTCGGCTGATAAGATGGATCCTACTACTATAAGAGTTTGAGTTGGAAATCTGAGATAAAAAGGGGTCAAAAAATGTGGTGGCGGATCACTTGTCAAGGATTGAACAACCAATTCAGGGAACTGAAGAGGAGCCTTAAAACAAAGAAACTTTCCTGGATGAGAAATTGATGAGAGTGGAAGAAGCACCGTTGTATGCAGATTTTGCAAACTACTTGTCATCGAGAGTGCTCCCAAATGGAATGACCTTTCAGCAGAAAAAGAAGTTTTTCTCTAACTTGAAGTATTACTTCTGGGAAGAACCATTTTTGTACAAACATTATGCTGATCAGAGGATATGTAGGTGTGTACTAGAAGAGGAGATGGAGAGTATTCTACGGCATTACCATGAGAGAGAAGTGGGTGGTCATTTTGGAGGAACTAGGACAGCGACCAAGGTCCTTCAATCTAGATTTTATTGGCCAACCCTATTCAAGGATGCCTTCCAGATGGTTCAGGAATGTGACCAATGTCAACAGAGTGGAACCATTTCAAAGAAAGATGAGATGTTGTTGAACAATATCCTAGTTATTGAGATGTTCGATGTGTGAGGAATTGACTTCATGGGTCCTTTCCCAAATTCTTATGGGAACATGTACATTTTGGTAGCGGTGGATTACGTATCGAAATGGGTGGAAGCAGTTGCATTACCATCCAATGATGCTAGAGTGGTGGTTAATTTTGTGAGAAAGAAATTTTTCTCAAGATGTGGGGTACCATAGGCAATCATCAATGATGGAGGATCGCATTTTTGCAATAGGCAATTAGATGCGCTATTGGGAAAATATGAAGTGAAACATAGAGTTGCGACACCATATCATCCACAAACTAGCGGGCAAGTAGAACTGTCAAACAGAGAACTTAAGGGAAATTTAGAAAAGATAGTTAATGCATCTAGGAAAAATTGGTCACGAAAATTGGATGATGCATTATGGGCGTACCGCACCATGTTTAAGACTCCAATTGGTATGTCTCCATTTAGGATGGTCTATCGGAAGGCATGTCACTTGCCGGTAGAACTCGAGCATAAGGCATACTGGGCAGTCAAGCAGCTAAACATGGACTTACGAGCTACTGGGGAGGAAAGGATGCTGACTTTGAATGAACTAGACGAATTCCGTCATAAAGTGTATGAGAATGCTCGGAGTTACAAAGAATAGAGAAAAAGGTGGCATGACAAGCATATCAGGAAGAAGAACTTTGAAGTGGGTCAAAAGTGTTGTTGTATAATTCTAGACTTAGGCGCTTTCCTGGAAAACTTAAGTCTAGATGGTCCGGACCCTTCATAGTTACAAGAGTTTACCCATAAGGGGCGGTGGAGCTGTCACATAAAGAAAAGGGCACATTTAAGGTCAATGGACAGAGGTTGAAACCATACATCGTCGGGGTGATGAGTTGCAAGTCAATTCCCATCCAACTTGACATCCCGACATGAGGACTTGAGAAAGTCGAGCTTCCGACTATAAATAAGCGCTTCTTGGGAGGAAACCCAAGTGTTTTCATTTGTTTTTCATTTGTTTGTTGCTTTGAATTTGTTTAATTTTTTTATGAATTGGAATGATTCTGATTTAGTGTGTTTTTGGGTGTTTCAGGTGAAATATCGAACTAAGGCGAAAAAAGGAAGACTTCCAGTTTTCGCTGCGGCGAAGAACATTTTGCACAAAATGGAATTCAAAAAGTCCTAGATTTCTCCACGGTGAAGTTTGTTCTTCGTCGAGTCGACATGCTCCTAGGAATTTGTAGTCGCGGCAAAACAATTTTCTTCGCCATGGCAGAAAGAGTTTTGCGAAATTGAACTAAGGGTAGTTCGCCACGGCAAAGTGTGTGTTTTGCCGCCGCATTGTAGGCTTTGGATATTTTCGCCACGGCATCGACTGGGTTTAATTTTTCATTGAATGAAGAACTTTGCCAAGGCGAAAACTGCTTTTTATAAATAGTCACTCGCGACTCTTCATTTTCGCGAAAACTTCAAAACACATTCGAGAGCAAAATTTTTCCACCTTCAATCCAGAGCTTTTCTAGTGAATTTCCATCACTCTTCCTCACTCCTTAACCCTCCCAAATGCCAAAACAACTCATTTCAGCAAGGATTTGTGCGAAAAATTGAAGAAAATGTTTGGAAACCCTTGGTTTTCAAAATTTGGGGATCTTGTAATCTGGGCCACAATTGGTGAAATTGGTGGTGCTTTCAGCGTGAGAAGGGTAAGATTTTAAGTTCTCCAACATCTAAATTGGTAAATTTTGATTGTTGTGCTTTAAGTTTGAATTATTGTTTGGATGAGTTGAGTTGTGGAATTTTTGTGAAGTTTGTGCTTTGATTTGGAGTAAAGAAGTGTGGATCTTGATTTGTGTGGTGTTGAGGAGTTTGGGTTTTCAATTTTGGAGTGCTTTGTTGAGTTTGGAAGAAGAGTGATTTTGGGGGTCTAGGTGCAAATTTTTCAAAATTTTGGTGTTTTTGTAGGAGTGATCTTGGTCAATAGTAGTGTATTTAGCGTTAAATTGTCTATCTAGAATCTTAGTTTGGAGGTACATTAGTGTTATTAAGCCAAAAATGCTGCTCAAAGTACCCTCCAAGGGTAAAGGAAAAGGGAAGAAGGTAGATAATTGATTTGTAAGTGATAAAGCTCGGCAACGATATGAAGGAGCAATCAAAAGGAAGGATAAAAGGTTTATTGCCAAGCGGGGTTTGACCACTGTCTATGTTAAAGAGTGGAGTCAAAGGTGAAAGCGGAATGCATTTATGAGTGAACCTGGACATGCGGCTGTAGACCCAATAGTAAGAGAGTTTTACGCCAACCTCTCTGAGTGTGATCCTGGGCATGTATTTGTAAGGGGGATTTATGTGCCAATTGATGTGAAGGTCATAAATGATTTTTTCAACTTGCCTTCGATCAACTATGATGAGTATCTGGTGTTTAAGAAGAAACAATTTAAGGAGGATGAGATACTTAAGGTTATAGCAAAACCGGATACCCCTTGGGAGGTGTCGAAGAAGGGAAATAAGAGCATCAAGGGAACTAATCTGATACCAACAGCTAGGTTGTGGCAGTACTTTGTGTGTGCGAGGATGATTCCAGAGGCATATTATAGATCAATAACTTTTGATAAGGCGATATTACTTTATTCCATTGCCACTAAAAAGAGGATGTATGTGGGGAGTATTGTCATGACAAGTATACGGAATACAGCCCAACCAAGGCGAGGGAGTTTCCCCTTCCCACATCTCATTACCGAGCTGTGCACTCGAAGTAAAGAAGACGGATGATGAACCACTTATCCATCCTGCCCCAGTTCTCGACACCACCTACTATCGAAAGCTACTTAGGTGTACTCCTATAGAAGAACCTGTTAGTAAACGGTCCCGTATATGCAGCGGAAACAAAACAAAATTAATGTAGAGATCGTTAACATGAGCCAAGATCAAGGGTATGATTTTACAATTTATATTAAATAAAATCTGCAGAAATATTCAACATGAGTTAAGAGAAACAAACGCATGTTTGGAGGCTCCACCACGATTGTCTTTGAACGGTTTTGCTACAATCCAAGTGTAGGACGAACCTGCGTAGTCCACACGAAGACAATCTCAAAAGAACCAAACAGGGATTTGCTAGATCCTCTTTGACTTCAAGATTAAGAAGAAAAACAAATCAATTGAAATTGATTTTAGGCTAAGAGTGTTTTGCGTGGGAGTGAAAAGAGAGGGGTGTTGTGTGTGTTATTTTTAAAGAAAAATCAATTCCTCCTCTTTTAATTAACACACACTTTTCTTTTTATAATAAAATAATCAAGTTGCCCTAATCCCATACGGAATAGGCCTGGGCTCCAACCCAGACGCCCCATGTTGCCAAACACTCCCAATTTGATTTATTTTATTTTCCATCATTACTCAATTAAAATCAAAAATATATTTAAATAAATATTAACATTTAACAATATGATATATATTTAAATTTTGCGGAACCACATTTAAACGTAATTTCACTATTTAATTTTTCTAACAAATTATAAAGACTACGACCTTAGCAAATAATTGCACGTGAAATTACCAAAATACCCTTCTCCTTAAAAGATGTGAAACGCCCTTCTTTCTCTTGGATCTTAAATTGTCTTCTATGGTGTGTGACCCATAGGCTCCTCATCATATCGGCAGTGCATAGTATTGTGATTAACACACAATTAACGTCTCACTAATACACAGACAAGATTGGCCCCTAGCAAGGAATCATGGCCACCCGATAGATTCGGATTTAGCAAAGTAGTACTCGTCAACGATATGGTTACCGGTGCAATTCGTCCTTTCATCATACGTTATTCGACGAGACGAGGCAAGAAATAGTGTCAACCTTCGATACTCTCGATATTATTATTAGTTTCTGGACCAAGACCTGTATTATAAACTGGATAGAGCAACAACTCAATCCCACTGTGGCCACAGTTTTAGTGTCATTGCCATATACTGAATGCGTGTGAGATACTTTCTCCCATACCGGGAGTGATGAATCCTCTGTCAATCCACCATAGTCTTGATACACTCCTTGATGCAGCCAACCACCACCGTATTGACAGCTCTGAAAAGAACTGCATTAGGCTAGTGTCAAACTACACCAATCGGTGCATAAGGCACTCCGGTGATCTCAAGTCTAAGGATCACATGGACCACCATTCGTTAGAGG
Source organism: Pistacia vera (assembly GCF_008641045.1). Classification (NCBI taxonomy): domain Eukaryota; kingdom Viridiplantae; phylum Streptophyta; class Magnoliopsida; order Sapindales; family Anacardiaceae; genus Pistacia; species Pistacia vera. The sequence continues at coordinate 24,863 of NW_022195273.1, forward strand.
ATTTGTTCCATAGACACTAGGGTTACCATCTATGGAATCTCTGGTGGGTCAGTCTAGTGAACTTGCTGCGGTATAATCGCCTACAGAAGCACCCACGGTTGCAACCAGGTTGTCACCAAACAACCTTGACAAGTGAGATCAGTCACTGCCTTTCGACAGGGTCGTTCAACACTATGATAGCCTTACCGTATTATCTGTGCCCTTACTTCAGAATAATACTGGGGCTACGGACGTTTCTAGAATGGCCACCATATGTGCTCATAGGGTTCTCACTATCAAGATTTGAAACACTTGATACCCTCGTCACGATTCTACCATTCTAAGGACATATATCAATACATATTGCAATAATAATGATTTACGCGATATAGAATAAAATGCCTTTTATTGATTAATGAACATTATTACAAAGAGTCAATTCTACAATAATTGATTGGCTCTAGTGCACCTACTCCAACAATCTCCCACTTGCACTATAGCCAATCATTCATGCACTCAACACTGAATGACCCAAGTGCCTGCACTATAGCCAGTCATTCATGCACTTAACATTGAATGACCCAAGTGCCCATCATGCTTCTGCTACAACAGAAACTTCAATAGTGGGTTAGTAGGTATTTTACAAATCTGCACATTCCCTTTCTTATTGATCTTTTAGATTAGATTGAATCAACTAAGTAAGTGTTTGGATTACTGGTGAGACCGTGATTCCTTAGCCACAACAATGGCTCCATTGTTATCGCAGTACAACCATACTGGATTAGCAATGCTTGAAATCACATCTAGTTCAGTAATGAATTTTTTTATCCAAACCGCCTACACGGCAGCATTTAAAAATGCAATACACTTAGCATCAATTGTAGAAATCCCTACAGTACACTGATTCGAGCTCTTCCAGCTCACTGCAGTTACATTGAGACAAAATGTGTAATCCCAAATTGCGAACTATAATCATCCTTTTCCCGTTTGGAAATAGCGTCATTGTATTCTCTTATAGTGAGCTCATCTTTCCTCTATAATCCAAGAATATATATTCTTAAGCTTTTTCAAGTACTTAAGAATGTCCATTGACACTTACCCAGTGTCATTCACTTGGATTTAGTTGATATCTTCTACTATTGTTGAATGCACATGAGACATCAATCTAAGTACATAACATATTGCTCACTTGAGCTTGATTGATATCCACTACAAGTGCTGAATGCACATTAGATATCAATCTCAGCATACAAGATGGATCCACTTGCTGAAGCATGTGGGATCCTCTTCATTCTATCTCTCACATTGTGTGGTTAAAGACACATATCCTTACAGAGATAGACACCATATGCCATCAGAAGAAATCCCTTCTTGGATTTTTCTATATTGAATGTGTTTAGCACCTTGTCTAGGTCCATTTGAAGTATTGCAACGAGTTGGAAAGGTGGCTTACAGATTGGCCCTACCACCTAGTATGGACAAGGTGCATGATGTTTTCCATGTCTCGATGCTGCGGAAGTATGTAAGTGACCCCTCCCATATTCTGAATGTAGAGGTTGTTGAGTTAGCAGAGAACCTTGTGTACGAGGATCGCCCAATTTAGATTTTAGACCAAAGAATTAAAGAGCTCCAGAATAAAAGTATTCCGTTAGTGAAGGTCCTTTAGAGAAATCACAAGGTAGAAGAGGCCACATGGGAGGTTGAGCAAGATATGTGGAATCGTTACCCGGAGTTGTTTGTGTGAATTTCGGAGACTAAATTCTTTTAAAGGGGGGAGAATTGTAACACCCCACTTGAGGTATGTAGCTAATTTACGTTGCATTGCTTGAATATTTATTGTTTTGCTCTTAATTGAGTTGTTATATTGTTAATATTATTTGGTTGGTCCTTGGTTGAATGGATATTGTGAGTTAGTTGAGTGGTTGCCCTGAAATTTGTAAAAGACTTGGTGAATTTTTGTGTTACAGACTTCGCTGGGGCGAATAAGAAGCTTCGCCGCTTCGATGAAGTCCTGCAACCTACGGTGTAAGTTCTGTAAGTTTTCGCTGGGGAGAAGAAAGATTCTTCGCCGCGGCGAAGGGCTTGAAAAAAATGTGTATTGAGATTCTAGAGAATTCTTCCATAGGGGCAAAATGACCTTTTTACCCTTAATTAGCAGGAAAAGTGGGGAGTAAAATGTAAGAGAATTTTATGAAGAATATGCTAGAGTGGGGGTGTGATTGTAATGATTTAAAGGACAAGGATGGAATTCCTGAGGAAGAGCAAGGGTAAAATGGGAATGAATGAAGATAATTTGAGCTAAAAAGGGGTTAAGTTTAGTAAACCCTTCATTCACTCTTCTTCCACCGCCTCTTCCATTCTCCATTTCCTCTCAATTCTTCCTTCAATCTTTCAAGGATTTTAAGAGTTTTTAGTTGGATCTTGGTAGAGAATTAATCTAAGGTAAGGATGCTTGCTTTAGATCTGAAGTTTTGCATATATTTGTACATTGAAGTCTTATGGTTTTATTGTTTAAAGTTGTAGAGAAGGGACAAGTCACTAAGGAAAAGAGAAGTGTTAATGGAATCACACCATCACAAGGTAAGTAAATCCCAATCCAAGTTGATATTTGAGAAATCCTATATGTTATATTAGTGAGAACTTGGGTTGAGATAAGTAGTTATTTTGTGGTTGTTGAATACACTTCAATTGAGAAGTGTGATGTGGGATGAGAATGTAGTTTGTGATGAAATTGGAGGAGATTGAGAAATATTTTTGGAAGTGTTATGTTATGGCGGGGATTATAGTTTGGTGAGGGAGTTTTCTCCCATTTTGGATGGTTCAAGAGAGGGATAGAACTATAGATAAAGTAAAGTATTTGTATGCACACTAATTGTTTGATGAAATGCCTAAGAGAAGTATAAGCATGAGTGGTGAACCTTCATTTTTGCTACATTGCATAATGGCATTTCCTAAGTGCATTAATGAGCATGAACCATTCATATGCATTAATTGTGCATTGAGAAGTAGTTTGAGAAAGAGTAGAGATATTTGTGACTAACCTACTCTAAGCATTAAGCTACACCATGAATCTAGTTTGAGAAAGAGTAGAGAACTGTGTGAATGAACTACTCTAAGAGTAGAGAGAATGAGAAGAGCACTAAGAACGGGTTGGTGCTTTGTGATCTCCATCCGATAGGTATGAAAACGGGTTGGTGCTTTGTGATCTCCACCCGATAAGTATGAGAATGGGTTGGTGCTTTGTGATCTCCACCCGAAAGTTGTGAAAAGCAGTTTGGTGCTTTTTGATCTCCATCCGAAAGTCACGAAGAGTGGGATGGTGTTGTGTGAACTCCACCCAGCTGTGCCTCCGGTAAGATGAGGCCGTGACATACAGCAGCAGTTAAGTAAAGAGAGCTGTGTGAAAGATGAGTGCTGTAAGGAAAGAATTAGAGAGAGAGTTATGGGGACAGTCGAGTAGATGATTTACTTACTGAGCATTATTTCATGCTCACCTAGTTGTTCTTCTTTGTGGTTACAGGATCTAGGTGAGAACGCGGTTGGATGGGTGTCGGCAAGCAAAGAGTGATAGCTACACTGTCCACTGTTTTAATACCATTTTGTAAATGATACTCTGTTTTGTATAAATATGTTTATATGTAATAAAAGAAAACTTTGGGCCCATTTACTTTTGCTACTATACATATATTCTACTTGATATATTTCTACAAGTATCCTC